>NW_015165252.1:0-113451 GCF_001447785.1 Gekko japonicus
CCGTTCCGGCTTTTACCCTGTCCCGTTGTGGCTCACCGCCTGTGTTGTTGTTATTGTGTTCCAAAGAAAAGAGCTATGCTGAAACCATGATAGTCTTGTGAACCCACTACTTAACACCATTTATCTATTTTCTTCTTATTTGAAGGTTATTACTGTACCACCCTGTCACATTATTATATTCTGATGCTGGCTCAGCCCAGGGACTTGAGGGAAGAGACAAGATCACCTCCTTAACTTATGCTCCCAAAAATGGCACATGAGAGGCTTTTCAAAGTTCAAAAACAAACAAAATATTTTATTCAACATTGAAGGGGAAAGGTCAAATGGAGTCAGGAGTAAAACATCTGAGGTGAATAAATATTAACTCTGAGGTAACTTAGTAATTTCACAAACTACAGTCCATATATTTCCAGCAAGTTAGAGTTTTAAGCTTTTCACAAAGTCTAAGAATCTTTGAGATGAGAGGCCTTGGTTTCAGGGTCTGCTAGGCATTTCAGTATAAGTTCTTGAGTTGAACCAACTCTTCACGTTTCAGAAGGCAGGGATACACAACCAAGTACCCCGATTTTTTCTCTAAACAAACCCGGGATCACTCCACTCTTTAGAACTATCTCCCTTTTCAACTGGGCAGGCTCTGTCCCTTTTACTGTGCCCAAATGGGGATTTTCAGTGATCCTCCCACTTCTCCTTGCCAACCTTCCCAGTCCTCGCTCAGTGCTAAACTGAATTCTCTTCAGCAGACAGTTCCCAACACTTTCTTCTCAGCTGACACTATCCAATGAAATCCATTTGAACCGCCTGTCATTCAAAGGCTCTCAGGCTCTGTGAGGCATTAACCCTTAACAATCCATCACAATGTTTATACAGCACTTATGAGCTTTCAAAACATAGTCCATCACACCCATGTTTCCTGAATTTCCAATCCATGGGTCTAACAGTACATTGGGAATATTGGTTTGAAAAGTTGGAGATTTATTTTTTTTATATGATTAAAGAAGATGACCTCGCCACTAAAAGGGCAATGATTATATCTTGCAGGTAGTGAAGTACACCAAACATTCAAAACATTGCCTGACAGAGGCAGCAATGATTATGAAAAGCAAAATTAGCTCTCAGCAAACACTTTAAACCATACACACACAGAACAAACTATTGTAATTAATAACAAAAGAAATGCACAAGTCTAGTTTCTGCATTTTCTAATGCTACAGCAGAAAATCTATGTATAACTGTGAGTGCTGTCTACTTCCTTGCCATTCTTGAAAAGATCAGACATGCTTTCTACCTCTCTGAAGTGAAAGGCTAGTCATCCTGTAACTTCAGTTAGTATCATGAATTCCCTTGGTCAAAACAATATGTTTTGTATGCTTTTACCTTATTTTCAGCTGTTACTAGTATAGTGTGCTACTGTATTTAATCCACTGGTTTGTGTACATGGTTGGTATTGCACTCAGTAGAATCTAGGGTTGCCAAGTCCTACCTGTTGCTGCAGCGGGGGACTCCTAGCTTGCTCCTGGAGTGCGCGCCACAACCACGTCACCCAGAAGTGACGCGACCACGCCGGGCACACTGGGGGTGGGTCCACAACCATCCGAGGGAAAACCATAGAGTTTTCCCTCAGATGACCGTGGCCCCGCCCCCAGCGTGCCCGGCGTGGTCGCGTCACTTCCGGGTGATTTGCACGTCGCGTACTTTGGGGGTGGGGTTCCCCCAGGGCCCGATCCGCCACTGGCGGGGAACGGGCGTCTGGGGTGAGGGTTTCCCCGCCCCCCAGGGGGACTTGACAAACCTAGTAGAATCCTGAAAAGAGGTTGTGCATTTTTACCTGCTGTGCCATAGTATTCTGCATTGCTATTAATAGGTGTGAAAGTTGGACAATGAAGAAAGCTGACTGGAAGACAGTAGATTCCTCTGAAATGTGGTGTTGGAGAAGAGTTTTAAAAATACCTTGGACTGCTAAAAAAGACAAATAAGTGAATTCTAGATCAAATCAAGCCTGAACTCTCCTTAGAAGCTAAAATGACTAAACTGAGGCTATCATACTTTGGTCACATTATGAGAAGACGAGAGTCACTGGAAAAGACAATAATGCTAGGGAAAATTGAAGGCAGCAGGAAAGAGGAAGGCCCAACATGAGATGGATTGACTCAGTCTAGGAAGCCATGGCCCTCAGTTTGCAAGAGCTGAGCAAGGCTGTAAACAGGGCATTTTAGATGACATAAATTCATAGGGCTGCCATGTCAGAAGTGACTTGACAGTACTTGACACACAAACACACACAGAGATGGCACAGTGAAACAGCCTCACGATGAAGAAGTAGAGACCATCCATGCAAGGACCTACCTCTCATGTGATAAACTCTTTTCTTTCTCCAAACATCTACCTCAAGAGGTTTATGAAAGGCCTGTACAGCAGGAAATATGATCATTCTTAACTTAAATTTAGAGTTAACATAATTGTGTTTTCTTTTTTTATGAACAAATGATACATGAATGTATTGCAGGATTTTTTAAAAAAATACTTGAAACAGTAGGACATTTTCCCATTATGTACATCAGAATCGTTCTGGTTGTATTTGTTACTAAAGTCTCCTGCTGTCCCAGAGATAATACAACTGTTTAGTGTGTTCTTTAATTACAACCTTTCCAATTCTTTCCTTCAAAATAATTCTATAATAAATTGTGAATGTTAACTATGTATTCTTTGTAGAAAAGGGATTTTTAAAGTGGTTCCTGGTTGAACTTTGTATTCTATTTGATAATGATAGCTATGCTAGATCTAGTCATTTCAGTTAAATTAAACATATACTAAAAATACGTACAGCTGGATTTTAAAATGGTAATGAAAAAGACTGAAAAGCAAATAAATGATCAGATTAGGGATTTATAACTTGAAGACAGCAAGAAATTTCCTTAAGTAGTCTAGCTAATGATACAGTGAATTTATCACGCAAAATGGACACCTAGTGATGTTATCAAAAACTGGAGGGCCAGTTTTAAACAACCAGAGAAGCCATAAGAGTACAAGTATTAGCATTACGTAGTTTGACTGAACTTGGACAGAGAGAAAGAGTAGAACTCCACAAGAGTCCTAACTTGTGGTTCTTACATGACATAATTGTCAGTGGAAGTATAAAGGGTGAGGGGAGAGATGTGTACTGGTGTGAGAAAGTCATGCTCCCTGTCACCTCTAGTGGCCTCAAAAGCTTTTGACCCAGCCCTCAAGGAACCCATGACTCATCTTAGGTTCCTTCTCATGGGATTCCTCAAACACAACACCAGGACCTGGATGCTGTGAATCCCTTCCACTAGCAGAGATCATTTCTTCCACTGTAAGGAGCCTTTTCCTGACTCAAGCCATTATTCTACCACTGGGGGAGCCCCTAGTGCCTCTGTTAGTGGAATGAATATATGAGATTCATCCCAGTGAGTGGCTTATCTCATCACCTCCCAACACTAGGAGTTTGCAGATCTGGCCATTCTGGGCCTTTCACACTCTACTTGAAGTTACTCCCTGTCCACTCATATTGTGTCAGACTGACTGTCTGACTCAGACAAGATAACCTTTGAGAGGAGCCCACAGGGTTGTGGTAGTCTGATGATACCTCTAGCACTCTAGTTCTGGAGAAGGCTTGTGCAAGCGTCCCTTCTCTACCTAGTTGCTTCTTGAAGGGGAGGGGAGTGATGGTTAGGAATGGGCACAAACTGACACACAAATTAAAGTTCATGATAAATTTTGGCTGGTTCCTGCTTTGTGATGTCAATTTTGTGGCAGGTCACACAGCATGAACTTTCCATGAACTTTCAGGCTGTGCTGGTTTGTGAGTGGAGACATTCTCAAACAGACTGTCTCTGCTCAATCAAAATGTTTACAGAACTTCAAAGCAACAACTTGGAAGGCATGTAAAGGAGCATCGGGGGAGGTCCCCTGCAACTTTGATGTCTCTAGCCCGCATAGGACCCATTGTATACACTCCTGAACCTCAGTCATTTTGACAGGCACAGGTTCAGGAATGTATAGAATGAATCCTGTGCACGCTAGAGATACCAAACACACAGGGGATATCTGACTGACTCTCCTCTACCTGCCATTCAAGTTAGGTGAGGATTGGATTTATGGGGTCTGAGTTACAGCCCTCCAAAGAAGATGCTTCCAGGAAAGTGCTTTCTGGGGAAATGACTGCCTGTCAGAATCTTTCACATGCTGCATTGTGTAATAGAACATGCTGTTGTTTTTTGTTTGTTGTAAGAAGTAGACAATATTGTCTTTTGTAGTACTTGTATTGATACAAATAAGAAGGATTGTATGTGATATAAGTTCTATTGAGCACCATTGCATTATTTATAAGTAAATTTAAAGAAGAGTCTATGTATATTTGTTGCCATCTCATGTTATATATTTTGTTTATATTAGGTAATTCACCTTATGCCATTGGATTTTGCTGGCGAGCACAGGCTGCTGATGGTAAGTCAGGGGGGCAGGCCTAAGCACAGTACAGTTGTTATATGTGGCTCCTAATTAAATGCCTAGTGGAAGAGCTCTGTCTTGCGGGCCCTGAGGAACTGTAAAATGTCCCACAGTGCCCTGATGTCTTCCAGGAGCTTGTTCCACCAGTATGGAGCCACCACTGAAAAGGCCCTGGCCCTGGTTGAGGCCAGACTGGCATCCTTGGGACCAAGGAGGGCCAGACAACTTTGGGACCCTGAACACAGTGCCTTCTGGGGAACATGTGGGGAAAGGCGATCCCTCAGGTATGCAGGTCCCTGACCATATAGGGCTTTAAAGGTAAGAACCAGCACCTTGAAGCAAATTCAGTATGCTATCGGCAGCCAGTGCAATACTTTTAGCACAGATTGGATGTGCTCCCACATGGGGACATCCATCAAGAGCCTGGCTGCAGCATTTTGCACTACCTGTAGCTTCCAGTTTTATGCCAAGGGCAGCCCCATGTACAGAGCATTACAGTAATCTTATCTCAAGATGACCATCACGTGGATCACTGTTGCTAGGTCATTGCATTTGAGGAAGGGAACCAACTGCCTAATCAGCTGAAGATAGTAAAAAGCCAACTTGGCAGTGGCTGATACCTGAGCCTCCATTGTTAAGGAGGCATCCAGGAGGACTCCCAAGCTCCTAAACTCTGGCATTGGCACCAACGGAGCCCCATCGAAGGTTATGAGTGGGATTCCCAAGTCTCGGACCACTCTGACTCAAGCATAGGACCTCTATCTTCATCGGACTCAATTTCAATTCAGTCGGATTCAGTCTAAGCCATCCAGCCATACCTTGTAATGGCAGGCCCAGATCTTCCAGACTGGAGTCAGACTGGCCACCCAACATCAGATAGAGTGGGGTGTCATCTGCATATTGGTGACACCCCAGCCCATGTCTTCGGGCAATCTGGGCAAGGGGGTGCATATAGATGTTAAATAACATTGGGGAAAGTACTCCCACTTGGGGCACTCCGTAAACCAGTGGGTACTATTGGGACAGTTTAGGATTTAGGATCAGTGTTCTGTAACTGCTCATTCTTTTTGAAAATCCTTAATAAAAGTTACTTTCATTAACTCCATTTAAGTATCTTGTGTTTATTCCAGATGTAGGTGATTCCCAGTCCAATCCTGAATGTAATTGAACTCAGATTGTTAAGAGGAATTTTCTTCATTTCTATTTGCCCAATTTCTCCCTGAAATCCAACAATCTATTTCTCTCCCCCTTTTTAGAAATTTGGAGTCTATTTTGAATTAATTCTATTTTGATTAAAAGACACTGTATTCCTAAACCTTCCTACTCTTCCTAGTGTATTGTATCAACCCCCACCACCACACTCTGCAATGGCTGAAGTTAGACAAGGGTGAATAGAGGTGTTAAAAAACTACAAAGAGAAGTTAAAGAAAAATTCTTTGAAAAGAGAAAGAGAGGATAAGAAGAAATAATGGTTATATCTTTAAAAAGTCAATTTTGGAAAAAGAAATTCCACTCCCCAAACATCTTTGCCCACATATTTCTGTAGATTTAGAAAATTATAATTCTGTTTAGAATTGCACAGCAATTATTTGATTGGCTAGGAATAAGGCCCATTGTGAGGGGAAAAAACAATGAACTCTAGAAAGAGGGTGGGGTCAATGATTTTGTATCTTGCAGGCAGAGTAAACCCAGAGTAGTGTTTTGCAGTGTAAAGTGCTAATGTGGGAGTGAAGAACAGCATACCTTATGGTAGTAGAGAGTAATTGTTGTCCGTGGTCGTACGATGTAAAGTTGCAGCACCCATAATCACAGTGTTGGTGAATGGATTATGGGATGTGTAGGGCTGGAAAAGCCATGACAGTATGCAGCATTCAGTAAGTTCTGCATCTGTGCATTTTGCAAAGTCATCTGGTGTCTCTTGTCCACCCACCCCTCAAATGAAACACACACATAATTGATTGGTTAAACTGGATATTTATTTATGCATTAGGAGTAAGGCCCATTGTGGGAAGAAATACAACAAGCTCTAGAAGGAAGCTCCAGGTGAGTGTCCCGGTTGTGGCTGGTGGGGTGGCAGAGGGAAGGGGAAAATAGAGGGAGGCAAGCCAGGCTTATTTCCTTCTGCTTAGCTATAAGGCAGGGCTGTCTCAAGTCATTTTACTGCCCAAGTGGGTAGTATGGGAGGACAGCCTCATGGTAACAGGTATGGTTCCCTCCACCCTGACTTAAGTTGATTTGGGGTTATGCAGTGGCAGCTAAGGTAGAAAAGCACCTCCTCCTATGCCATGTCTTCTGGGTTCCAAGGGTCTGGAAAGTGGTTCCCTAGCCAGTTACAGGGTTGCCAACTCTGGGTTGGGAAATACCTGTAGATTTGAAGGGTAGAGCCTGGGAAGGGCACGGTTTGGGGTGGGGAGGGACCTCAGCAGGGTATAATTATATAGAGTCCATTGTCCAAAGCAGCCATTTTCTCCAGGAGAACTGATTTTGGAGATCTCCAGGTGCTGCCTGGAGGCTGGCAATACTAAGGGGAGGGCCAGACCTGTAATTTTGAGGGGTAAAGTCTGGGGAGGGCAGGGTTTGGGGTGCGGAGGGACTTCAGCAAGGTATAATGCCATAGAGTCCACTGCCCAAAGCAGCTATTGTAATAGCTGGGAAATTTTCTGTAGGGGAAATGATGTGCTGTGGCTGGGGAACACTGTGATTTCTGGGAGATCTCCAGGCCCCACAGGGAGACTGGCAACTCCAGTGACCATTTAAGCGATGAGTGGGACATGTATTTTACCTCAGGACACATTGAATGACTCCCAACAGCAACAGCAAACTGTTTAGAATGTTAGCGGCAAAGACCAATCAGGCCGCATATGCAAATGACCTCTGTGTTCTGACTGGCTACTAGGGGGAGAGGAACAGCAAACTGTTTAGAATATTGGAGGCAAGACTCCAGCAATGCAGCCAGTGGATAGGGACAGCTTCTGAGTGACAGATCGGGGAGTCAACTGATTTGGGAGTGTGTGGAATGTTCAGGAGAGTCCACGACCAAAACAGAATTATTATATATAGAGATAAGCTGATCTGCCTCAATTATATCAAATTAAGCACGGGTTACCTTATGCCTGCAAAGCAGGCTTCCTTAGGGTGAATCCATCCCAGTTCAGAGCCAGGTTCGGAATCCTTTCGTACCCCTCTTGTCACAGCCCACATGTCAAATGCATAGAGGAGATGTGGGAGCACATCCCAGCCCATGACTGCTAAGCCTTAAGGTTTGACATATGCTCCCCCAACCCCGAAGAGGCTCCTGTCTGGATATCCTGGACTGCTAAGCCACTGCCAACAGGGGATGTGGTACTCTTCAAGGGCCAATGGGAGAGCCTGGAATACTGAATAAATTAGTAAGCCTTCTTTATCTATATATAAAAAAGAAAGTCCCCTCACTGTAAAATCAAAGCCCAGGCCAAACCGCTGGACCTAGAAACACCAAATTCGGGGAGAGCGCTCCTACCATGGCGTAGGTGCTCGCTAAGAAGGGATTTTTAGAAATTCTACCCCTAAGGGGGTCCAAAGGGGGAAAATGTGCTCCCCCATTGATTCCTATGCGGCTGCCAGGCAGCTGCCTCTCTGCACCCCCCACTCTCTGATTGGTCAGCGGTAGAGCTCAGTGTTCTGAGGTTAAAAAAAAAACCACAACAGTTTCAGGGGACTGCACAGAGCAAATGACAGTTGAGGAAATCAGGAGTGGTCAAGAACCACCTGTGAGGTGAAGCAAAAGCTGCTGGCTTCCAGCATACTCCCCCCACCTCCTACACCTAACAGGCGGTTGTCTGCCAGGTGCAGCCCCACCTCCACAGTGGCTTCTAATACTCCTCCCTCTCCCCCTCCTACACTGGACAGGCAGCTGCCTGTCAGGTGTAGGAGAGGAAGTGGGATAGCTTCCAACACACTCCCCCCCACCTCCTACACCTAAGGTGGTTGTCTGTCAGGTGCAGCCCCACCTCCACAGTGGCTTCGAATACTCCTCCCCCCTTCCCCTCCTACACTGGACAGGCAGCTGCCTGTCAGGTGTAGGAGTGGAGCTGGGATGGTTTCCAACACCCTCCCACCACCTCCTACACCTAACAGGTGGTTGTCTTTCAGGTGCAGCAGCGGTTGCAGGGTGCTTAAAGCCGTGACGGAGCCCGCCCCAGTAGTAACGCATTAGTGATCCATCCAGTCCTGCCTCCACAGTGGCTTCTAATACTCCTCCCCACTCTCCATCCTACACTGGACAGGCAGCTGCCTGTCAGGTGTAGGAGAGGAGGTGGGATGCTTATAGCTGCCGGGGAGGTTTGCTCAGCAAGATTGCCTTAGCACTTCTAATGGCCCAGCCTCCCCAATGCCTTTAAGTAAAATCCCCCCCAACACCAGACAGGCCGGTATCTGTCAGGTGTAGGAGCAGGGCCAGGGTATGAATGTTTGTGGGGAGATAGTAAAGGACATTCTAGGAGCCATTTCGATGCATGCCTCCCTCATGAACCTGAAGAAATGTCCACCATATCACCACTCCCTCACAACAACTCCCCCTCACACCATCAATGTGGTCTAGAGAGAGGTTCTTCAGTAGAGAGAAAAAAAGTACATATGTCTCACGTCATTTCTTACACCACAATCTTCTCTGTTAGAATTCCTACAACAAATGTCACATTTCATATTTCACATCATCAGTATTATGACTGGATTTACGGAACTTAAATAACATAGCAAAGCACGGGTAGCAGGCTAGTTTATATATATAAGATACTAGCTTAATATTTTTCAGTTCTTCCTTCCATCTCATTTGTCATCCCTTCTTTATGTGTTGGAAGTCTCTGTTCCCTGCTCATCTTGAGTATTTTCTAATGTAGTATATTCTTGCATTATCCTATACTCTGTTCATGGGGTTCAACTATCACAATGGAAACATCTGTTAGCAAGACCCTGTGATGAATACTATGTATACAGGTCCTAATCCAGAAAGTCATGTTAAAGTCATTGGGACAAATGAGTTAACTATTAATTCAAGTTTTACTTATTTTAACAGGTTTTATGTGTGAATAACTTTCTTGGGCTCATGACAATGGACTATGATTTGCATCATGTTCTTATCTTCTTGTTCCAGTTGCCCAATGCAGGTTGACATTTGCTTAAAGGTGGAAGGGAGTGACACTGTTCCATTCATGAATCTTTTTGTAGGAAGTAGCTGCCCCATGAGAGCTCAAATTCGTAACACATCATCACATCTGCTCTATTTAGCACTATCCATGTACTCTATAAAAGGGAATTGTCACAACAATCAGAACATAAATTTGAAGCAGGAAAAATACCATGTTTACTTACTGATTATGTAGAAATATTAATATTTTTATTCACCATTTGGGAAATATATGAAACTTTGTTTAAAAAACCCTGAAACATTCTTTACCTGCAAACTCTGTGGGATCACTTCTATATATCTGAAATAGAAAAGTCCACAAAGTCTCTAGTGGAACTGTCTTTTGTTCATTTTCCATAGGAATATGAAATTATATCTAAGAAGGGTTACACTTCAGTAGTTCAGAATAAATATATTCATATAAATTACTTGGTTCCCACTTGTGTACACCTCCTCATGAGAGAAAGCATATACATGCTGCTGAGACCCAAAGAATATAGTTGAATCTAAGTACTAAATTTAGATGAGCTGTATGCAAGAATGGGGTTCCTTTTACAATATAAATATGCCTCACTTTTAAGTGAAATGGATGTTCTTTAGTTGAACAGGCAGACTGCAATTCAGAAAATCCATTGAGTCCTGAAGAGGCATCATTGTTCAGTTTAAAAATCAGTTTGACAAGCTGGAGCTGATGCAGAGAATGTGTCTGAGAAAGTTCCAGTTCTATAAGCCATGCTCTTACTTGCATACAAATACCTGTTTGGATTGCTGCTATTGTTTTGTTCTTGATCTTTGGGATTCTGGCCATCTTAAAAGTAGCAGCTCTTCCCAATGTGCTTCACTCCACCACTGAGAATATATTCTTTGTAGGCTGTATAGAAGAAATCTGGGATTTCTTTTAAGTAAGGTAATATTCATACATATATACATATATACATATATATATATATATATACACACATACATACATACACACACACACACACACACACACACACACACACACACACACACATATATATATATAAAAGAAAGTCCCCTCACTGTGAAATCAACGCCCAGACCAAACCCATGGACCTAGAAACACGAAATTTGGGGAGAGCACTCCTACTGTGACGTAGATGCTCACTAAGAAGGGATTTTTAGAAATCTGACCCCCAAGTGGGTCAAAAGGGGTAAAATGTGCTCCCCCATTGATTCCTATGTGGCTGCCAGGCCTCCTTGCACCCCCCACTCTCTGATTGGTCAGATGCAGAGCTCAGTGCTTTGAGGTAAAAAAAAAACAGCTACAGGAAACTGCACAGAGCTAATGACAGTCGAGGAAATCAGGAATGGCCAACAACCACCTGTGAGGTGCAGAGAGGCCCAGCCTCTCTGATGGGTTTCCAACACACTCCCCCCACCTCCTACACCTAACAGGAAGTTGTCTGTCAGGTGCAGCAGTGGTTGCAGGGTGCTTAAAGCAACGAGGGAGCCCGCCCCAGCAGTAACGCCTTAGTGATCCATCCAGCCCTGCCTCCACAGTGGCTTTTAATACTCCTCCCCTTCCCCCTCATACACTAGACAACTGCCTGTCAGGTGTAGGAGAGGAGGTGGGATGCTTACAGCCACCGGGGAGGTTTGCTCAGCAGGATTGCCTTAGCCCTGCTGCTGGCACAGCCTCTCTGATACCTTTAAACATAATCCCCCCCAACACCAGACAGGCGGGTGTCTGTCAGATGTAGGAGCAGGACCAGGGTACTTTAATCCATCAGGGATGTCACCCCAGCAGGATCACCTTAGTGATGCTGCTGGCCCAGCCTCTCTGATGGCTACCAGCACACTCCCCCCACCTCCTACACCTAACAGGCAGTTGTCTGTCAGGTGCAGCAACAGTTGCAGGGTGCTTAAAGCCACGAGGGTGCCTGCCCCAGCAGTAACGCCTTTGTGATCCTGCCAGCCCTGCCTCCACAGTGGCTTTTAATACTCCTCCCCTATTCCCCTTCTACACTGGACAGGCAGCTACCTGTCAGGTGTAGGAGAGGAGGTGGGATGCTTACAGCCGCTGGGAGGTTTTCTCAGCAGAATTGCCTTAGCCCTGCTGTTGGCCCAGCCCCCCTGATGCCTTTAAACATAATCCCCCCAAACACCAGACAGGCCAGTGTCTGTCAGGTGTAGGAGCAGGACCCGGGTACTTTAATCCATCAGGGAAGCTACCCCATCAGGATCACCTTAGCATTACTGCTGGCCCAGCTTAGCCACACTCCCACCCACAATGGAAATATACCCCAAATTTGTAGAAAACTGGTTTCCTTTATTAGGTTATTTAACTACTCACAATGTGGGTTCCAGAGAATTGGTTCATATGAACTTGCTTAATATCTGATTGCTTGGATGGTGTTTTGAATATGTAGTTATGTCCCAGTTCTAAAATGTAACATAAATGACAGTCATTTTTGTAAAAAAAGGGGGGGTATGCTCCCCCCAAAATTCAATGCCCAGGCCAAGCCCCTGCACCAAGAAACCCAAAATAAGGGGAGTGCATTCCTACCATGACATCAACCCATCCATGACGAGATTTCTGAGAAACATGACCTTTAGGGGGGTAAAAAAAGGGGAAAACTGTGTTCCCCCAATTATTTTCTATGACTGATTTTGCACTAGAGCTGCCTCGATGTTGAGCCACCGTTTGCCCTGATACCATGGGTCAATTTTACACCCGAAGCTGTGGGGCTGCATTTTGACTCGCAGCTTTGCCCAATTTCCCCTGCAGTTTTGTGATCTTGTTTTTTGAGGATCACAAAACTGCAGAGGAAATCGGGCAAAGCCGCGGGTCAAATGCAGCCCCATGGCTTCGGGTGTGAAATTGACAAATAGTATTGGGGCAAACGGTGGCGCAACATCGAGGCAGCTCTAGTGTGAAATCAGCCTATGTGCCTGGCAGGCTGCTGCCTCCTTGCCCACCCCCTCCCCTGATTGGTCAATTGTGTAGTTCAGAGTTCTGAAGTAAAACCTGCCTACTTGCACCCACCTCCCTCTGATTGCTCAGCTGTGGATCTCAATGTTCTGAGGTAAAAACACAGTTAGAAGAGCCTGCAAACAGTTCAGGACACTTACAGAAATCAGCTATTCAAGACTCCTGAACAGACATTTTTCAAAAAAGACAGCATGGCAATTGAATTAATGAATGTTTATGGGGAGATAGTAAAGAACATTTCTAGGAGCCATTTCAATGCATGCCTCTTTCATGAACCTGAAGAAATGTCCACCACATTACCACTTCCTCACACCAACTCCCCCTCACACCTCTTACTGCCCCCAAGAAAGCTCCTGGCAAATGTCGAGCCAGATACACCAATGCTACAAGGAGGAGACAACTTAGGAATGTGGCAAAGACATTTGCACATAGTACTCCTGAGGGGCACTGAGCTGCGCAGGCCAAGGACCAGCAAGATCACCCTGAGGTGCTCAGAACAACACAGTCTCCATATGAGCAAAACAATCCAGGAACACAAGTGGAGAAGCCATCACTTTCGTGGAAAGTGGCAGGAGTTGACTTAGATGACAGCTCTATGTGGCCTGCTCCAGAGTGAGTTCACCAAGCAGGCTGGTGATCGTAGCACCTGAGGGCAGAACCACCAATTTGGTCTACAGAGAGGTCCTTCAGTAGTAAAAAAAAAAAAAGCATGCATGTCTCTCTTCATTTTTCACACTTTAGACTGATTTCCCACAAGCGCTGCTCCGTGCTCACTCCTCCCTTTTGCCCCGATGCCACTTGTCAATTTCACACAAGCTGCTGCGTGGCTGCATTTCGCCCCAGAGCTTCGTGCAATTTCCCCCGCGTCTACTCAATCCTCAAAAAACAGGACTGAATAGATGCGGGGAAAATAGTGCGAAGCTGCGGGGCAAAATGCGGCCACGCAGCAGCTTGTGTGAAATTGATACGTGGCATCGGGGCAAAAGGGAGGAGTGAGCGCGGAGCAGCGCTTGTGGGAAATCACCCATAGTCTTCTCTGTTAGAATTCCTACAACAAAAGTTACATTTCAAACTTCACATCATCAATATTATAACTGGATTTATGGAACTTAAATACCGTAGCGAAGCACGGGTATCAGGCTAGTGTGTCATAAGGTTTGTTTTCTTCTTTATCTTCAGGTAACTGAAATAGCATTACCAACTTCCAGGTAGGGCCTGGACTTCTCCCAGAGTCACAACTGATCTCCAGAGTGCAGAGATCATTTCCCATGAAGGAAATTGCATCTTTGGAGGATGGGCTGTATGGCAAAACATCCCTGCTGATCTTCTTTCCCTCTCCAAACTCTTCCATTCCCCAATTCTACTTCCAAATCTCCAGATATTTCCCAGGATAGAGCTGGAAACCTAAACACCAAATGACATATTAGCGACAATTTTTGGCTCTTAAGTTTAGCTGTCGTTCTTTGTCCTGGTCCTCTCAGGCTCTAAGTCACAGCACATTGAGTTCTAAGAAAGGAAACTGAGACTACTGTTTGTTCCTATACATTTGTTCCCAGTGTTTCCTCTAAGCTAAGTTACTGTGAGCTAGCTCACAGTTTTTTAGCCTCCAGCTCACACATTTTTGCCTTCGCTCAGGGAAGATGGCTCAGGAGCAAACTAATTTATACAGTAGCCAAATCACTCGCTCACAACTTAAAGGCCAGTAGCTCACAAAGTAGAATTTTTGTTCACAAGACTCCACAGCTTAGAGGGAATATTGGTTCCAACTCATTATTTTTAAAGTTCTTGAACATTTGGCTGAAGTATATATTAGCAATAGAAGGAACTCATGATTTGCAGATGTAAAGGTAGTAATATCATAAAACCAGTATTTATGAGATTAGAAAATGAAATAATTATTTTGGTCCAGAGACCAGAGCATACCACCATAAAACTGTACTTCTTGAGGCCCTCAATATGGATCTTTCAGAATATAAGAGATTCATTGTTTAAGATGTTATGGTTGCTGGTTACTTGGTTATGGAATTGTTTTATCATTGTGGGTTATATATTATATTATGATCCATCTCTGGCACATATTGGTGGAGTTGCAACATGAAAACATTTTCAATAAATAAATACCTATAGGCTGTCTTTATGGTCCTCCTCTATACAGGGAATATGAGGTCTCAAAATTTTTAACAATGGTCAATTCTTCATCTACCAAAATTCACTGTGGAAATGACTCAGTAGAGTTTTCCCTTATTTTTGCTCCTCTAAATTGTCCCAGATATAAATTTCAACACAGGTGTGTTTAGAAATCCACCCCTTATCTTAGTAGGCATGTTACCCAACTTATGATAGTGGGGAACATTTTTACACTCATGAAAAATGAAGTATAAGTCTCTGTCAAGGCAGGGCTTGACCAGGTGCCAAAAGAGGTATAGCCAATATAGGAAAGCTGGTAGCTGCTATTAAAGCTAGCTGCTGCCTAACCTGCCTACCTTGTTACAAGCAAAGTAGGATTAGCTGGGCAAAGCAGGGATTTTAAGCATTTTTTAAAAAAATCTTGGAAGGTAGCTTTTTTAGTCTGCTCCACATTGTTCAGGGATGTATGGGTATTGCTATAATGTGGGTTGCTAGCATGTAGGTGAGTTAATTGGCAAATGTCCTTAGGTGTCTTGACAAAGAAGGAAGATTTTCCTAAAACTGCTGTGCACTTTAGAATGTGGAGTGGGAAGCTGTAGTGTGTGATATGTTGTGAAACATCTAATTGAAGTGTAATGTAAAGCTTCGACCTGGGCTAGGATCCAAATCCATCCAATCATGTTACTAGCCCAGGAAGCACCTAACCAATCACTTTTAAGCAAGGTCCCTGAGCGGGAACATCCGTGATCGGTCCTTATGTGAACAACCTTATTGGTTGGTATTTGTACAGTGGGTGTGGCTACATTAGCCGGGAATGTTTAAAAGCAGGACAGCTGCAATGTAAAGGCTGTTCTGGCTATCAGATGTTGATCCGTGTTGGAGTTGTGTTCGAGTTAAAGAATAAAGTTGTGTTCTTGCTGAATCACTCTCCAACTGCTTTGTTAAGAGAGCGACTTAACAGGAGCGGAGTCCCTCAGTGCTGAGCTGAAACTTTGTTGTATGGTATGGTGGAGATGGATGAAATTGGCTCCTCTTGGTACATGTTTGTCTGCAGACTAGAATAAGACCAGTAGCAAATCTAGTTGAATTTTGAGCCAGGGTGGGATGAGAGATGACATGAACCGGTTCACAAACGAAAGTTCGTCATGAATTTTGGCTGGTTTGTGGTTCGTGAAGTGATGTTTGTGGAAGGGTGCTCGATATGAACATTTCATGAACTTTGGTACTGTTTGTTGCAGTTCATGAATGGCTACATTTTCCAGACAGACTGTCTCTGCTCAATTAAACTGTTTACAAAACTCTAAGACAACAGGGGTCAGAATTCTCCAGCCTTGGAAACACCAAAAGGAGCCCTCCAAAGTTTAACAGGCACTGTCCCTTCTACTCTATGGGATCAGAAAGCTGTATATACACTCAGCTCAGTTCTGAAGCCTCTTTTCTCTCCGCTATTCAGTTACAGACAGAAGTAAGGGACTTCTTAAAAGCAAACTAGCAGAGCTCATTCCCTCATGATTGGGAACTCCTCTCCCTTGCTGGAGCTTTGGTGTTAGGTGGACTCAAGGCTCTGAACCACCTTGTCTCTCTGCTTACAGCAAGCAGAGGGGCTTAGCTAGTGGGTTCATTGGCAGAAGACCCACATTTTGATTGTGAACTCCTGCTGGGGTTTGGGGGTGTTAGGATGACACAGGGCTCTGAGACACCCATCTCTCTGCTCATGCTGAACAGAGGGGTTTAGCTAGTGGGTTCCTCAGCAGCTGAGGATCCACATTTTATACTCTCCAACCCCTCCTGATTGTGAACCAACCCCTCTGTACCATGGGGTGAAAATGCAACGGCTCATCATGGGGAGAAGTCCTCCACCCTCCCTGTACCACAGGCTCCCATCCCCAGGCACCAAACCCATCCTGCCTCTAGCAGGGCATCACCAGAGGTCTTGGAGCCTCCCTTCCCTGATCTGTTCCTGAGGTTCTCCACAGAGAACAAAGAGTTGTTAGCATTGCCCAAAGTCCAGTGGTTGATAACACTCTTTGAAGATGTCTCTGACAGTAACACTCTTTGAAGATGACTCTGACAGTGATTCGGGGGGGGGAGCATCTTCCCCTTCCACACAATTCCCTGTTGCTGCTCCTGCCTCCAGTACACTCCCAGTCCAGTGCCTGAAAGTAGTTGTCCCTCCTCCTGCCTTTTCCAGTCCTGGGATGTCATTTCCAGCTCAAACTTTGGAAATATTTCTGCTCCTTCCCCAGTGACCCCTGTGTAGCCGAGTGCCAGGTGTGCCATGCCCATGCCTGGAGGGGCACAAACTCACCAACATTTGTCCTTTTCCATCCTCCACAGATACCTGCAAAGAGTTCACCCCAGTATGTTGTCATCAGGGGAAAGAGAGGCTACCAGTGGGAGGAAGAACACTCAGGGTGCTGTGGGTGGTGGGACATAAAGGCAGGCCAACCTCCAAGAGGTAATTCCCAGCAGGACACCAACAGTGCCATCTAGGAGGGCTATGTAGAGGACCCAGGAGGCAGTCACTCACCTCATCTGCAAGATGATTGCTGTGGATGACCAACCCTTCTCCCTCATGGAGTCTGTAGCCTTTTGCTGGCTGCTGCAACACCTGGCTCCATGGTACTCCATCACCTCTGCAGTGGCCATGGTCAAGAGTGAACTCTCCAGAGCATATGGCAAAACCGTGCATTTCACAGAAGACCTCTGGAGCAGCCAGGAGCATGGCTACCCCCCCACCCACTGGTGGCAACCAGAGGTCCTGCTTCTCTGGACTGTTGGGGTATGGCCCAGGACTCAGGAGAGGACAGTCCTGCCATCAGCCAAGAAAGTGGTTCTGCTCTATGCACGGGGGATGGGTGATAACCACATGGTTCAAAATATTGCTGTGGTGATTTATTTATTTATTTATTTATTTATTTATTCGTTCAACTTTATATCCCGCTCGAATCCCTTGTCTAGGGGTCTCTGAGCGGCTTACACGTCGGTGCTAGTCACCATTTTATTTTCTTCTAACTAGGGGCACATGTGTTGTGGGGTGGGGTAGCCTACCGGCACCCCTATGGTGGTGGCTGGTGTTGTTCCTTTGTTGGTCTGCTCTGGCGAATCGTTCTTTCTGGTGCTCGGGTTGCTCTTCCTGGCGGGGTTTCTTCCTGGTGGGTTGCTCTTCCCGGCGCTTGGCGGAACTCTCTCAAGGCACGCGACTCCGCCTTATTCTCGCCTCAGCTATGTGCTATCCGGCTCCGCTGGGCTTAGCGTCTGACGTCGTCGCGTGCCCGTTTCCTTTTGGCGGTGGCCACTTGATGTTTCCTCTCTCGGTCGCCAGGGATCGCTCCTTCTGGATTGCACCCACACACCAGAAGGTTTGGGCTTCACATGCTTTCAATTATAAATGTAACATGGATATGTCAGTCTTCAGAGCAAATCCAGCTTGCTTTTAGGGTTTAGAAAAGCCGGTGTCTGATGCAGCAGGAACCTGCGTTTTAAGAACATAAGAACATAAGAGACGCCAATGTTGGATCAGGCCAAAGGCCCATCCAGTCCAACACTCTGTGTCACACAGTGGCCAGAAATACCAGTGCCATCAGGAGGTCCAGCAGTGGGGCCAGGACATTAGAAGCCCTCCCACTGTTGACCCCCCCCCAAGCACCAAGAAGACAGAGCATCACTTGCCCCAGAGCCCCTATCTATACCTTGTGGCTAATAGCCACTGATGGACCTCTGCTCCATATGCTTATCTAATTCCCTTTTGAAGCCGTCCATGCTTGTAGCCGCCACCACTTCCTGTGGCAGTGAATTCCAAGTGTTAATCACTCTTTGGGTGAAGAAGTACTTCCTTTTATCCGTTCTAACCCGACCGCTCTGCAGTTTCATGGAGTGCCCACGAGTTCTTGTATTGTGAGAAAGGGAGAAAAGTACCTCTTTCTCTACCTGCTCTTTCCCATGCATAATCTTATAAACCTCGATCATGTCACCCCTCAGTCGTCTTTTCTCCAAGCTAAAGAGCCCTAAGCGCTTTAACCTTTCCTCATAGGGAAAGTGTTCCAACCCTTTTATCATTCGAGTTGCCCTTTTCTGCACTTTTTCCAAAGCTATAATATCCTTTTTAAGGTGTGGTGACCAGAACTGCACACAGTATTCCAAATGAGGTCTCACCATTGATTTATATAGGGGCATTATGATATTGGCTGATCTGTTTACAATACCCTTCCTAATAATCCCCAGCATAGCATTGGCCTTCTTTATTGCAGTCACACACTGTCTCGACATTTTCAGTGAGTTATCCACTACAACTCCAAGATCTCTCTCTTGATCAGTCTCTGCCAGTTCAGACCCCATCAATGTGTATTTATATTTAGGATTTTTGGCTCCAATGTGTATCACCTTGCACTTGGCCACATTGAACCCCATTTGCCATGTTGACGCCCACTTGTCCATCCTTGACAGATCCCTTTGGAGTGCCTCACAATCCTCACTGGTTTTCACCACCCTGAACAACTTCGTATCATCCGCAAATTTAGCCACTTCACTGCTTACTCCCAACTCCAAATCATTAATGAACAAGTTAAAAAGCAGTGGACCAAGTACTGATCCCTGCGGTACCCCACTGCTTACCACCCTCCACTGAGAAAATTGCCCATTTATACTCACTCTCTGTTTTCTATTAATTAGCCAGTTTTTGATTTTATCCCATGATTTTTGAGCTTACGTAGGAGCCTTTGATGAGGAACTTTATCAAAAGCTTTCTGGAAGTCAAGGTAATATCTATTGGATCCCCCTTGTCCACATGTTTGTTCACCCCCTCAAAGAACATTAACAGGTTAGTGAGACAAGATCTTCCCTTACAGAACTCATGCTGAGTCTGCCTCAAGGTGGGTGGCAGCAACATCATCTGTGGCTACATGGTCAGGAGCCAACTGAACTGGTGTGTCTAGCGCAAAAAAGTTCGTGACAGTCTGTGGTTCACCAACCGCACATGCCATGAGCCATGAACTGAACTGCAGTGGTGAAGGCTGTGTACCTCAAGGGCCTCATCTGCCTGGCACACATGCTTCACCTCATGGTGAAGGATGCTCTGAGGCTGGGGAGCACTGTAAGGGCCGCCTGAGACACTACCACCCTTGAAATGCAGGCCTTTCTGGAGAACTGCTGGTGTTTGGCTGCCTACTTTGTGCACAGCATCAAGTCTGCCCATCTGCTGCATGCTCTTGCTCTCACTGCATTATATTTCTGCTTAAGTAACACAGTTTCTTGCATTATTTTTCAATTCATGTTTAATACTTATGCCTTGTTTCAGATTTCTAGAATTCTACTGATTGTACTGACTTACATTATGTAATCTGCCTTGTGCCTCAATAAGAAAAGCAGACTATAAATCTCCCCTTTATATTCCTATCCAGGGCACAGTAAGTAAATGAGAGGGACCTAATCTCTTCCTTCTCGCAACCAAGAGATTAGAAGATCCCCTGTTCCAAAACCGTAAACTGGCATCAGCATTTACTGTGATGTCCTGCCCACAAAGCAAAGTGAACAGTTTCCCCAATATTTTGCCCCATTTTGTCTTCCCTTCTTTGCATTTTTCCTATCTATTACTGAATGCACATTGACGAAAAATGCATAAAACTAATCTCAATGTACATAATTATATGATTATTCTTTTTGTGTATGGTGTTTGACCAAGGCACAGGAGTGCATGTTCAAATAAAAAAACCACAACACCATGCAAAAAAAAATCTTGTAACAAGCATGCATATGATTGCATCAAGACGTTTTGTGATATTATATATAAATTAGCTGAAGGAAGTGAAAACTCCATCTCCACAGTTGATATTTTTAAACATTATTTTTTAAAACTGGAATTAAATAACAATAAAATGTATATGATTACTGTGCCAGAATGAAAAGAATAATAGAAATTAAGTTCTTCCCTAATGCACATCTAAGAGTGCAATAAACAGCTGAGTACCACTAGGGCAGTATTTGTACTGCTGCAAACCCTAGAATACATTTTTTCAAGAGATTTAAGTTAGGATTATTAAAGACTAATTGTGTGACTCTTGTTTACTTGAAAGAATTGAAGTGTCAACACAGTGTGGAAAAAGGTAAATGAGTAAGGAAAAAAGGTAAAATATAGCTGGAACCCTGCCAATGCAAATTTCTTCAAGGTGAAGTTAAAATCCCAATCTGGAAAAATACTTCTACTGTTTAAGCAAAATGGCATTCTTCTTCCTAGTAATTAAGCTGTTAAACTGTCGTTCTGCAAAAAATAAATGTGCCATTACAGGACCCTAAATACAATCACATTATGTTTTGATGTTCACATATTCATTGAAGCAAAGAAAGCTGTTGAAAAATTGTATTAATAGTGTTCATTTTATGGGCTGTACTGGCCTTGAAAGCGACATCTTTGAGCATATTTTGAGGGAAATATATTTATAAATTGTTGGCTCAGATATTTGCATTCCCATAGTATGCTCTCCCGCATATACTAGGGAAGGGTCAAGTTTACATCTTCAACTATAAGCATAACAACTTAGCTTGTCTTTATAAAACCCTGAGAATAGGCCTTTCTGCCAAGCCAGATAACTCTAGTCCTTAATGCTACTGCTTTGTCACAAGAACTAAACCAATAAACAGCATAGATACATGCAGTTAAGATGTGGACCACCACTGTAACATTTTCACTTTTTCTATAGCCAGCCTGCTGAGCTCTTACTTGAAACAAAATGTAATAAAATCTAGTTGGACACCCTCTACACCTAGCACTTCCTTTTTGTAATATATGAAGATGAATGGTTGTAAATCAGGCTATATCATATTTAGATTTCATGCTTCAGCATTCTGATTCTGGACATGAAAATGTGAGGCATGATTAAGAGAGGCAGAGAACTGTTCAAAGCAGTTTAGTTTTAGAATAACAACTTTAGTACAACCCAATAGGTAGGGTTAGATCTGCCACAATCTTCTGTGTCTGACTAAATATACCTTACGATGAGAGAGATGGAGATTAAGCTTTATCTTCCTCCTTGATTCTCAATGAAAAACATGGGCTATAAATGGGGTTAATAAAATAAAATAAATAAAATAAACCTTGACTAAAACTTGGTTTGTAAGTGTTCCAGATTCTGGTATAATATAATTATACCACATCCTAGAATGTAGACACAAGTCACCAAAGTATGAATTAAACTAGATTATTTAATCTAAATAATGTTGCCCGCCCTTTTAATGTGTGTTCCCTCTAACTGGCAAGGAAGCCTTTGCTGGCTCTCCACATTTTGGGCAATCCCACCTAGGGATGGGTACAAACAGGAAAATGCAGTTCAGTTCATGGCTCATGGCATGTGCGGTTGGTGAACCACAGACTGTCACGAACTTTTTTGCGCTAGACACACCAGTTCAGTTTTTGAAGTTTGTGATGTGGTAGAATGTCCCCCTGGTATACTAAAGACATCAAACTTGCTGGGGATCTCTGACTGAGTCTCCTCTATCTGATCTTCAAGTTTGGTGATGATTGATTTACAGGGTCTGAGTTATGGCCTTGCAAAAAAAGTTCCCCATCCTCCATCATTTCCAATGGACTAAGGTCAAACCAGAGAATCTCTGCAGTAGAAACTGAAGGTGGAGTCTGTTAAATAGTAGGTTCCATGGATGATCAGGCTCAAGTCTAGAGATCAGCTCAACTTCATTTGTGATTTCAGCAAGAGCAAGACAAGACTCCAGAGCCTCAGCTCTGTTAAATAGCATGCAATTGCCACACCCAAACACACCCCACTCCCAATGATAGGCTATTTACATAACATTTGTACTTGATTGGTTACTTCCAGAGTCCTGGTAGGCTATTGTTCTTGTGCTCCAAGCTCAGCCAGTCTCTGGTATGGCAGACCTGGAATGATTCAGTCCCAATACATAACAGAGGCATTTTTGCAATCCCAGCAGAACCAGTGCAATGTGCCCAGCAGAACCAGTGCCACTGGGGCACTGCAAATTCAACAGGACTAAGGTCAAACCAGGAAAGTTTATAGAATGGACCTCCTGCAAGCTACACACACCAAATGCATAGGGAACTTCACTGTGCCGCCCACTCCTCTACAATCTCTCCAAGCTGTGGTAGTGCATTTCTGAGGTTATGGGCCCCCTAAAAAGGTCTCCCATGCTAGTAATCTCTCTGCAAAAGACAGCTACAGTTATAGGCATCTATGGAATGGTTCAGAAACAAGCCAGTGACACCAAACTCACAGGGAAACTTCACCTAGGCAGACCCTCCCCTAGTCAGACACTGAAAGCAAGGCAAGCATCCCCCTTATGCTTGCAGCCCCTCCAAGTATTCAAAGGCAGGTTCTGAAGGACAGAAAGGCAGACATCCCTAGAGTTTCAACAGGGGCTCCTGAAAGTTATGCCACAGCAGCTTAGCGGGCACCCCAGGTCTACCAGAACAGTGGAAATAAGAGAGATATATTTAAAGTAATTTGTGGTTAGGGGTGTGCATTTGGTTTTTACAAGCCAGCTGGATATCAGGTGGGATATTTATCCAGCTATCCAATATGGCTGAGCCCCCCCAAAAAAAATAATATTAGGGATTTATTGGGTCCACTAGATAGCTGGTGTTAAAGGGTGTTTAAAGGGATTTCCACGGCTTGGAGCAGGCATTTAAAAGGACTGTGTTCCCTTTGAATGCCTTTCCCCCTCCATTAGAAACAATGGAGGATGGGGGTACCATCTTCTGAGGCCCATAGAATTGGACCCCCCTTGTGCCAGCAGTTATTCTGAAAAGTCGGTGCCTCTACCTCAGATCCTACAGAACCCCAGACACCCCCATATTGATTCTCCATAGGCAACACTCCCTCTAAGCTGTGGAGTCTTGTGAGCAAAAATTCTCCTTTGTGAGCTACTGGTATTGAAGTTGTGAGCAAGCAATTTGGCTACTCCATAAGTTAGTTTGCTCCGGAGCCATCCTTCCTGAGCTTAGAGGAAACACTGCCCATAGGGTATAATGGAGCTGAAAAAAATATTTACCAGATCTGAATACCATACCTGTATTGTGATTCAAGAATATTGAGAAATACCAGTATTTTGGGGTTCAATATACCCAAATTCGAAAAATGGCAGGGTTTCGGTGGGTTTTGCACACCTCTATTAGTGATGCAACAACAGAAAGGCACATGTGACAAGAGATGTCCAAGATGGGCTTCTCAAAGTTACCTCACAACAGCTTGGTCGGCAGGGCACCAGTCGTGAACCAGCAAAGCCCAGCAGAGCAAAGAGACACTGAAGGTTCCTCTGAGGAGGAGGCAGCTGTCAGGTGCATGACTCAGTACAGGCTGCTAAGCAGAGAAGGGGAGTGGCTGTGTGGAAGCAATGTGTCCATTAGCTACAGAACTTACTGCCTCTGCTCTCAATCGTCCTCTTTGTCTCTGAACCTGACCTGTACCTTTGTATTCTTGTTCCCAGATTGTCCATCGGCCTTGAAGCTGTGAGTGTTGTCTATCCTGTGCCTGAACCTTGGGACTGTATTTTGATGCCTGTCCATGAAATTGCTTTAAAAATTCTGATGCCTACAAATGGCATCTATGTGCTTGCTGAGAGGACACCGGCCATCAGGACAGCAACCCAACCCCAATCAGAGTTTTCCACTTAAAATGATTTGTGATGCCAGCCATGATAGAAAGGCAAACATTCAACAGGACAGGGGCTCCCCAAATTAACCGCATGACAGTTTGGCATGCAGGGCACCCAGCCCCACCATATCAGTGGAAATCAGATTTTTTCATTTTATTTATTTTATTCAACTTCCCCACATGGCAGGCTCAGGGCGGGTTGTATGAAATTTGATAAAAATACAATATACAAAATTAACACAGTTAAAACACTAATAAATACCACAATAACCTTCATCCAGTGCCATTGTCATTGACATTAAAACCTCACCGTTGCCATCTCTGGTATGCAGTTCTGACCTGCTGAGGGGAAGCCCAGTAAAGAAGGAGGGACATCCATCATCCTAGTTAAAAGCTGGGTGGAAGAGTTCCACCTTGCAGGCCCTGTGGAACTGTAAAAGGTCATGCAGGGCCCTGATCTCATATTGGAACTCTTCAGGAAGGTGAACTCATCTACCCTGCCCTGGTCCAGGCAAGAGTGGTGGGAGCTGAGAATGTCTCCCAGGTGAGTGAATACCTGCTCACTCTGGACACTGGTGAGAGGGCAGGAGAAGAGACTCATGGCTACGCAACAGAGGTTGGGCCAGGTGGCAGCCTTGTGTCCAGTACTCCAGGGGATTGGCAGAGGCAGGCTCAGAGGACTTGGTGAGGTACTCCCTCACCATCATCTTTGTCAACTCCTCTGTCGTTGCATGCCTGGCATGCCTGCTGCTGTTGACCTCCCAGTTCAACACTGTTGAGGAACGTGGACGTGGAGAATGTGGACATCGCAGCTTCCACCGACAGAGGCAGGCTCAGAGGACTTGGTGAGGTGAGCCCCGGAGGAGAGCTGGGGAGCCAGAATGACCTCTCGCGTGTGATGTCCCAGCGGCAACACCGCTCGAACATCACACGTGAGAGGTGGAATTTGCCCCTACGGGTCCAAGGCCACCACCCCGAGGCTCAGGAAGCAGGAGAACGTTTCACGCCCCCCCCCCCTGAACATCACACGTGAGAGGTGGAATTTGCCCCTACGGGTCATAACTTTTTAAAGAGCCCCTAAGGAGTGGGGGGGAGCCAGAATGACCTCTCGCGTGTGATGTCCCAGCGGCAACACCGCTCGAACATCACACGTGAGAGGCGGAATTTGCCCCTACGAGTCCAAGGCCACCGCCCCGGGGCTCAGGGAGAAGGGAGAACATTTGTCTCACCCCCCCTGCAGGTGTCGCAGCTGCTGCTGAGAACAGCAGCGGCAGCCATAACTTTTTAAAGAGCCCCTAAGGAGTGGGGGGGAGCCAGAATGACCTCTTGCGCAAGAGGTGGAATTTGCCCCTATGAGTCCAAGGCCACCACCCCGGGGCTCAGGGAGGCAGGGGAACATTTCGCCCCCCCCACGGTTGCCCAACTGATGGCTGGTGGGAGCAGGGGCGGGGCTTATGTGCACACCCCTGGGCGGTGCTCCGGTGTGGTCTGGCAGGTACCGAGGCCTGGGTGGCACCCATGGAAGGCCCTGTTCAGATAAGAAAAGTTGTCATGGTGAGGCATGGGAGAAGAGGCAGTTCTGCAAATATAAGTGTCCAAGGCCATGAAGGGTTTTGTATGGGATGACCAGTACATTGAACTGAACCTTGTAAGTAATGGGCAGCCAATGGAGTAACTGCAGAATGGGTGTAACATGTATGCTCTGCCTTGTTCCTGATAGTAACCAAATTGTGGCATTCTGCACTAATTGGAGTTTCTAACTTGATATTGAGGGAAGACCTATCTAGAGCACATTACAGTAGGATTTTCTCAATGTTATGTGTTTACTCCTCTCTATCTAAAGAGGCCCAAGCGCTTTAACCTTTCTTCATAGGGAAAGTGTTCCAACCCTTTGATCATTCTAGTTGCCCTTTTCTGCACTTTTTCCAATGCTATAATATACTTTTGAGGTGTGGTGACCAGAACTGTACACAGTATTCCAAATTATGTTGCACCATCAATTTATACAGGGGCATTATAATACTGGCTGATTTATTTTCAATTAGCATAGTGTTGGCTTTTTTATTGCAGTCACACACTGTCTCAACATTTTCAGTGATGTATCTGCTATGACTCCAAGATCTCTTTTTTGGTCAGTCTCTGCCAGTTCGGACCCTATGTATTTATACTTAAGATTTTAGGCCCCAATGTGAATCACTTGGCCACATTGAACCACATTTGCCACATTGATGGCCACTCACCCATTCTCAACAGATCCATTTGGAGTGCCTCACAATCTTCCTTGGCTTTAACTACCCTGAACAATTTTGTGTCAACTGCAAATGTAGACACTTCATTGCTTACTCCCAACTCCAGATCATTAAAAAACAAGTTAGTACTGATCCCTGCAGTACCCCACTGCTTACCACCCTCCACTGAGAAAATTTCCCATTTATACTCTCTGTTTTCTATTAATTAGCCAGTTTTTGATCCACAAGAAGACCTGTTCTTTTATCCCATGACTATTGAGCTTACTTAGGAGCCTTTGATGAGGAACTTTATCAAAAGCTTTCTGGAAGTCAAGGTAAACAACATATATTGGTCCCCAGGCTTGTAGCAAGGATATTTTTAATGAGGGGGGGCAGCTTCTATGTACTTACGTCCCTTTCTATGTCACTTCCAGAAGTGATGTAGGCATGTGGGGGCTATGCTGGGATTCCCTTTTATCTCCTCTTACTCTTGAGGAGAAGAAGAGCAGCAAAAGAAACCCAGGGCAGGCAGGAAAAGCTGAGGCACTGAGGCATAGAGAGAATGGAATGCCACAGGACCAAGGGTGGGCCAGTCAGCCAGGAGCTGAGCCAATGGCCAGAAGTCGGAGCATCCCAGCGTGAAACTTTCTCCCCCCCCCTGCAGTGGGAAGGCAAGGGGAGGGGGGCAGAAAGGTTGTTGAAATAAGGAGGCAGCGGCGGGGATCCGTTCAGTCGGAGCTCTCCTGCCTTCCTTCCTCCTGCAAGATGCCTGTTTGCCCACAGCCGCCCAGCCCAGCAGGGAAAGGGGAGACCGTCCCATTGCCTTCCCATCTCCAGTACCTGGGTCTCACCCTCTTCTGCCTGCCCACCCGCCAGCGCCAGGACCTGCACTCGCCCCACTGGAGACCTGGCTGGTGTGCTCGGTGCATAAACCAGGAGGCCACCTCATTGCCGCTGCCTCAGCCCTGTGACTGCCCCGCCTACTGGCACCCGCTGCCACACTACCCCTCCCTTGGCAGCCGCAATGCTTCAGAAGCTCCTCGGGATGGGGGAGGTGCTCCAGGGGAGAGCCTGCTGTCTGCCCTCAGTCTGCCTGCTGCAAATACTGAGGTGAGGCGGCCCAGGGGGGAGGGAGCCAAGGCTTGGGGAGGGGGCCCATAAAAACCACCAGGGGGCCAAGCCCCAAGGGCCCCACGGTAGCTAGGGGTCTGTTGGTCCCCCTTGTCCACATGTTTGTTCACTCCCTCAAAGTACACTAACAGGTTAGTGAGACAAGATCTTCCCCTACGGAACCCATGCTGAGTCTGCCTCAATAGGATTTGTTCATCAATGTTCCTACTAATTCTTTCCTTAATAACAGTTTCCACCAACTTACCCAGTATCATCATCAGACTGACTAGCCTGTAATTTCCCAGATCTCCTCTGGAACTCTTTTTAAAGATGGGAGTGACATTAGCTACCTTCCAGTCCTCAGGAATGCAGATTTTAAGGAAAGATTACATATTTTTGTCAGGAGATCCACAAGTTCACATTTGAGTTTTTTCAGAACTCTTGGATGTATGCCATCCGGGCCTGGTGATTTATCACTTTTTAAGTTGTCTATCAGTCATAGGACCTCCTCTCTCATCACCTCAATCTGAGTCTGGTCTTTCAACACCCCTCCCAAAATCAGCGGTTCTGGAGTGGGCAAGCACTTCTCATCTTCCACCGTGAAGACAGAGGCAAAAAATGCATTCAGCTTCTCAGCCATTTCCCTATCATCCTTCAGTACTCCTTTTACCCCTTGTTCATCCAATGGCCCCTCTGCTGCCTGATCGCAGACTTGCATTTTATTTGCTACAGCCTGTGTTCCCTTTTATCAACCTCACTGAGACTAGCTTTCCACTGCTTAAAGGAATCCTTCTTACCTTTTACAGCTTCCATTACTTTGACTGCATTTGGAATACTGTGTGCAATTCTGGTCACCACACCTCAGAAAGGATATTATAGCATTGGAAAAAGTGCAGAAAAGGGCAATTAGAATGATCAAAGGGTGGGAACATTTCCCCTATGAAGAAAGGTTAAAGCACTTGGGACTCTTTAACCTGGAGAAATGATGACTGAGGGGTGACATGATAGAGGTTTACACGATTATTAATGAGATAGAGCAGGTAGAGAAAGAAGTATTTTTCTCCCTTTCTCACAATACAAGAACTCGTGGGCACTCAATGAAATTGCTAAGAGTCAGGTTAGAAAAGATAAAAGGAAGTATTTCTTCACCCAAAGAGGGATTAACACATGGAATTCACTGCCACAGGAGGTGGTGGCAGCTACAATCATGGATGGCTTCAAGAGGGAATTGGATAAACATATGGAGCTGAGCCACAAGGTATAGATAGGAACTTTCGGTCTAAGGCAAGTGATGCTCTGTATTCTTGGTGCTTGGGGGCGGGGCAACAGTGGGAGGGCTTCTAGTGTCCTGTCCCCACTGGTGGATCTCCTGATGGCGCCTGGTATTTTTGGCCACTATGACAATCTATTGGACTGGATGGGCCATTGGCCTGATTCAACATTGGCTTCTCTTAAGTTCTTATGCCCAACCAGATGACTCTGAAAGGCACACAGGCCAAACCTATCTCTGGTTTTGATCCAGCACTGGTATTCAGAGGGTTATTTCCTCTGAACATGGAGCTTCCATTTTGCCATTATGACTAATAGCCATGGATGCACCTATCCTCCATGTATTTAATCTCTTTTTAAAGCCGACCAGACTAGTGGACATCATCACATCTGTGTCTGTGAATTTCATAGTTTCACAGTAGTTTTAGTTCAAAGCCAATGATTCTAAGCAGGTCTGTGATTGCTGCTGCAAATTTCTTTTGTTGGTCCATTGCAACCCTATGCTACACAACCCAATGTGGGCATGAAATAGCTCTAAAGTGCTACACTCAATTTGCCAGCAAATTTGGAAAACGCAAAAGTGGCCACAGGATTGGAAAAGGTCAGTATACATTCCAATCCCAAAGAAGGGCAATGCCAAGGAATGTTCAAACTATCGCACAATTGCACTCATATCACATGCTAGCAAGGTCATGCTCAAGATCCTACAAGCTAGGCTTCAACAGTACGTGGATAGAGAACTACCAGAAGTACAAGCTGGGTTTCGAAGAGGTAGAGGAACGAGAGATCATATTGCCAACATTCGCTGGATTATGGAAAAAGCAAGAGAGTACCAGAAAAATATCTACTTCTGCTTCATTGACTATGCTAAAGCCTTTGACTGTGTGGATCACAACAAACTATGGCAGGTCCTTAAAGAGATGGGAGTACCAGACCACCTCACATGTCTCTTGAGAAACCTGTATAAGGGCCAAGAAGCAACAGTTAGAACCGGATATGGAACAACTGATTGGTTCAGCATAGGAAAAGGAGTACGACAAGGATGTATACTGTCACCTTGCTTATTTAATATATATGCAGAGTACATCATGCGAAATGCTGGCCTGGATGAATCACAAGCGGGAATTAAGATTGCTGGGGAAAAGATCAACAACCTCAGATATGCAGACGATACCACTCTAATGGCAGAAAGTGAAGAGGACCTAAAGAGCCTCTTGCTCAGAGTAAAAGAGGAGAGCGCAAAAGTGGGCTTGAAGCTCAACATCAAAAAAACTAAGATCATGGCATCCGGCCCCATCACTCCTTGGCAAATAGAAGGGGAAGCTGTGGAAGTAGTGACAGACTTCACGTTCCTGGGATCCCAGATCACCGCAGACTGTGACTGCAGCCATGAAATTAAAAGACGCCTGCTCCTTGGGAGGAAAGCGATGGCGAACCTAAACAGCATGATAAAAAGTAGAGACATCACCCTGCCAACAAAAGTCCGCATGGTCAAAGCAATGGTATTCCCAGTAGTCATGTATGGCTGCGAGAGTTGGACTATAAGGAAGGCCGAGCGCCGAAGAATAGATTCTTTTGAACTATGGTGCTGGAGAAGACTCTTGAGAGTCCCTTGGACTGCAAGAAGAACAAATCAGTCAATCCTCAAAGAAATCAACCCTGACTGTTCCCTGGAAGGCCAGATAATGAAACTGAAGCTCAAATACTTTGGCCACCAAATGAGAAGGGAGCACTCACTGGAGAAGACCCTGATGCTGGGAAAGATTGAAGGTCAAAGAAGACGGGGACGGCAAAGGATGAGATGGTTAGACAGTGTGACTATGCGACTGAACAACAACAAATGCTCTTGATTATTTTAGGATCTGTTTATAGCCACATGAGCAGCAATATGTTTGGTTCTCATGGTCATGACAATGCATGAGCCTTTATGCATGCAGTTGTACACATGCCAAACATCTTATTCTAGTGTGTAGTGCACAGTATATTGCCATGGTGAATTTCAGGATCACTCACATCCTTCCCCATGCATAGAACATGCTTTGTGACTGGGCTCATATAGGAATACAGGCACACATATCTCTTTTAAAAAACTGAAAACTAACAAGCTTCTTCCCTTGCAGTATTCCTTTTTTTTATAGAATTATAAATTTTGTAGTGTATTAAACATTAGGCTGCACACTCTTCCACTATTAGTGCATTGTTCATACTGACTAAAAGGTGCTTATTTCATATTAATCATGATTATCTGTAAAGGCCTTAATCATCTTTACTGATTGACTCCCATGTTTCAGGATTTGGAGCAGCATATATAAATTCTATTAAGATTATCATTTTTTGATTATATTTGATGGACTGAATTCAGATTTCACTGAATATTGTTCTATTGTAATCATTTACCTCCTCCTGAATATTCCTATCCAGACAGGAAAATCCAGAAGATGAATTAACAGCACAATATCTAAGGAAATGTGGATCCAGTTGAAGAATCCCAGAAGCTGGTTAAACTGTTTTTTGCCCAACCAATAGCTATATATTACCGCTGCTTTTTACCATCTTCCATGACTCCTAATTTAAAGGGCACACCATCCTATGTTGTTTGTTTGTATGTCTTCATAATTAATTTTTCACCCCCCTTTAATTAAAACACCTCTATATGATATAGGTCACTTTAACATGCTTCAGTCCAATCTTGCAATTTTCACTTCTGGAACATTCTTCTAACTATTCCAAAATGGTTCCCTTTAATAGTTTGCAGATGGTTTTTCATTGCCAACCTTTGTCTCATTTGTTTAGTACTTGCTGCTTCCATAGAATCTTTATCAAAGTACTACATTACAGGTCGTAAACATTAGTCACTTTAATTTGTAGAGCCTTTGATAAATGTCTGAAAGTGACTTATCTCCTGGTCCTAGTGGATGTATTAGTAATAGAGCTGTGAAGTCATGGCCCAATTATCAGAGACGTTAAGCCAGACCACATTTCCCAATAGCTTCAGTTGTCTCAGTGTGTTCTCATCTCCTTTGCTCAGGGTCATGCCGAAAGTAATTGATGGAACTTTGTTTCTAAAAACAAGCTAGGCCTTCAGTTACATTCTATGTTCAAAGCCATATTTTATGTCTCGGGGAATGAATTTTTCTCTAGAAACTTAAAAGTGGCAAAGCCTTGAATTATTTTTAGAGCCTAGTAAGCTATGGATGAGGGGTGGGGGGAGGGCATGGAAGTGTTCTCTAGATTATACAAAGAAATAAGGAAAACAAATGACCTGAAGAATTCCTTCTTGAGCTTTGAGGCCATGTTTACCCTCTTAATTAAAGCAGAACAAATTGCTTCTGAGCACACTGAATGAACTTGATAACTAAATGAGAATGGGGAATTTGCTCATATAGCTGTTGGAAGAGAATGTCCAAAGAGATTCTTGATAGCTAGGGAAGAAGATGGTAAACAAACTTTATGAACTATTCTAATTAGTTGATAGTCTCTGAATGTCTCAGAGGAAGAGACCCTGAGTTATGCAAATTAGTTCTTGGCATTATAGGAGGAGGAATGTTAGATTTCTCTTCTTATCTTAATGGAAATGTGGCAACATACTCTTGAATTTATATTCTCTTGATTTATTACCTTTTTTGTAGACAGTTACTATATTAATGCTTTCCTCCATATTCTGAAAACACTTAGAACCAGAATAGTACCCCCATATGCCTCCAAGATTGAAGTTCAAAGAAGATGGGGACGGCAAAGGATGAGATGGTTAGACAGTGTCATAGATGCAACGAACATAAAATTGAGCAAACTTCAGAGGACGGCGGAAGACAGGAAGGCCTGGCGTGATCTGGTCCATGGGGACTCAACTGTGCGACTGAACAACAACAATGCCTCCAATAGGATCATGTCAGGTTATGACATTTGAATAAGGATCCAGACACCACCTTCCAATCACATAAGCTGACACTTGTCTTTCTGATTGCGTGTAGTTTGATTACAGTACAGCTGCAATATTTTAAATATTACTTCATTTATTTGGAGATGGCTAGTCATAAAGTACTTCAAAGTTTGTAGGGTTAGAGAGCTTTTGCCACAGTTAAATATTTCTCATACAGAATCCATTATGCTTTCTGAAATAGGCTCTTCCCTTGTGCTCTAGAAATTATATCCTATCTTTTATCTTTTTTATCTTTTTAGTATGGGATTAGGGGATGGAAGTCAATGATCCTTGAACCTTTAATGTATTTTAATTGAACATAAAATTAGAAACTTTGGCAGCAGTCCAGTGTGCATCTATAGAAATCTAAACCCATCCCTTTTTATGTGACTTAAGTGTGTGTAATTGCAGCCATTATTTCCCCATGCTGATGGTTACGATCCAAAGGATTTCTTTGATGGTGCACACATGGGAGCTCAGTCTCCATTATGCAGAACATTCCCCCATAAACAGAAGAAGACAAAAGAGTCCTGGCACCGTCAGAGTTCTGTGCAAATGTGCAAATTTACAACAACAACAACAAAAGCTTCCATGCCAATCTGCATTAAAAAGAAAAAAACATAGGCCTTCAAATGATTAATTGAGACAGAAAATGAGAATTACTGGAAGGCAACTAAGAATAGTCGTAATCTAAAAGGAAGGTTCTCACCTTTGAAGGGCAAGGATGTTAGAGGAAACATAACATTAGGGGTGAGTTAAGTCTGATATATGTTCTTTGGTTCTGACTTCCTTTGCCCTTCTAGACTATGACTGAAGTTCATTCCCATGAAAACTCATCTAGGAGTAAATGCCATTGAATTAAATAGGACCTATGGTAGAATAAACTTGTTTAGGCTTGGACTGCATGAGTCTTTGAAGCAGGAAACATTGTCCAGCTTTAGTACTTATAAGCATCAGGGCTCCTGGTGCATAACAGGACAGCTGCTCATAGTAAGAACCTATGTATTTTAGGCTTGACAGGTTCCCGGTCAAGGTTGGGGATGCCCCATCCCCAAACAGATGTCCCTGCATGACATTGGTGATGCACTGATGTCACTTCCAGAAGTGGTGTCATCATGTCAGCAACATCGGGGGCGGTGCTCCACTTTTGTGGCAAAACTCTATCATTTGTAGCCATTTTTACCATAGAATTTTGCCCAAAAACTAGAGTGTCAGCCCAACATTGCCTCCACAATGATATCACTTCTGGAACATCCCCGCCCATCCTCGAAATGCCCCCCAAATCCCCCCACCAGCAGGAGGAAGGCACCTGGCAACCCTTATGTGTTTACTCAGATCTTCCCAGCATTCTACTAATCCTTTGTGAGGAATTGTGACTGCAATTCTAACTAGTAACACTGAGGAGTAAACCTTACTGAATAAAATGGGACTTAATTCTGAGTAGCCTTTTTTGAATGTATCCCTGCATCATATAGGCCATTGTGTCAGCTTTATAGAATGGCTTGTCAGTGTCTGTATGCCAGCCCCCTCTTTGATGACTTTTAGAAGTTAGGGAACAACTGTCCTGTTTATTTCAGGGGGCCTTAGCAGGTTTCTGCCACAGGTTAATTGGTTATGGGTACATATGAGTAATTTTTCTGTTGTGCTTTTACATTGATTCTATAGTAATTGGTTTAAAGTTTTAAATGTTTTATTATGTAAATTGTCTTGCTCTTTGGGGAAGATGGGAGATAAAAATATAAATATAACACTTGCCCTGAACCCTTGAAATAATGGAAAATGAAAACTATAAGTGTCATGCATATATTTCTACAGAAAATAGTACAACCACTTCTGTTGAGTTCTGTTTCATTTCTGTCATTGATTAAAGTCCCACAAGTGTTGTGTTTATAATTCCTCTAAAGAGTTTCAAACAAACCTTTTAATGTGTATATAGTAATCTTTTGATGAAAAGATTCCACCTGTGGTGTATGGTATAGAGATATTTGAGAACAGCTTTCTGCAAAATTGTTTGGGGACAAATAGAGAGCCTGAAATAAAATAATGGACAGATGGCAGTTTTTGTCTGGAGAGTTATCATCCTTTATGGATGGCTCGAAGAAAGCCTGAAATAGTCTCCAGGTCTGTAACTCAGCTACAAATGGAATATCTTCTAAATAAGAATTGCCTGTCACTGATCACATTAGCTTGCTATGTAGCAGGCAGCTAAAATTCAGCCATAAAGAAAGCCTTCACAGAATGTCATGTTGAACATCCTTAGATACCATCCCTTGTGGCCTCCAAATTACAGTCTCCTACATTGTTGATGACATTCAAAAATCTAAATCTAAAACTCATAGCTAAATTCATGCTGTTGGCTCCATTTTAATTTCTAATCTGTAGGAACAGTCAAGGTGCAATAGACCTGGTGTGGAACCCCCAAGGGACAAGATGATTACTTGAAATTATTTTGTTATCCAAACTTGTCAGTCATCCTGCGTAATTCCCTATTTGTTTGAAGAGCAACAACACCAAAATTATCCAATTAATTGAATTATTTATATTTCATTGGCCCTGACATGAGGCATGGGTTCTCTTTTGTTATTGGTTATCCTGCCATCTGTTGTATTATTGGTTTTATTGGCTATATTGTTTTATTAATCTTATGTTGTAAGCCACCCTGAGCCCACTCGTGGGATAGGGTGGGGTATCTCTATATAATAATCCTCTTAGTGTATTGGCTGTTTCCAGCTCTCCCACTAGCTGTGCAATGCACTCTATCAGCCACTGGCCCATCAGCCGCCACTCAAGAGTACTCACATGCCATTGGCTGGGTGCTGGGTCTGCTCCTCTTCCCTGCCCACTCCCACTTCAGCCACTGTTCTCTGTCAGAACAGCTCTCTCTCCTGACAAAGACATTTCTCCTGCACGGCTCCTCTGTGGGACTAACTTTTCCCTCAGTGGCTGTTGGTAGGCAACCAAGCTTGGTTCTGTCAGTAAAAAGCCAAAGGAAGGAAACCCTTTCCAGGGCTTTGTGAGGAAGTCATTGGGGCCAGTCTTGACTAGGGTTGCCAGCTCCAGGTTGGGAAATCCCTGGATATTCTGTGTCTAAGGAAGCCAGTCTAAGGAAGCCAGTCTAAGGAAGCCAGAGTTTAGGAAGGGGAGAGGCCTCAGCTGAACAGAATGCCATAGAGTCCACCCTCCAAAGCAGTTATTTTCTCAAGGGGGGGAAGAGATCTGCTGTCTGGAGTTCAGTTGTGATACCTGGTGACCTTCAGGCTCCACCAGGAGGTTGGATACCCTAGGCATAGCAGTTAGCGCTTCAGAGCAGGGTCTGCCAAAACCAGGTTCTTGCTGTGGAAGCTGTGATTTCAGACCAGTCACAGACTTTCAGCATAATCCCTCCCCCGCCCACTGCCAGCTTGGCAACTTTCCTGTCAGAATAAACTGTGAAAAATTGATTTGATTCATTTGATTTATATCCTGCAACCAAGCTTGGTTCTGTCAGTAAAACAGGATTGTTGTGCAAGTCAAAAGGGGGAGAGGAGAATGGTGTAAGCTGCTTTGGTCCTCATTGCAGAGAAAAACTGTACTTTTCCTCCTGGGGAACCATTGTTCCCAATCTCCAGGTGAGGGCTGGAGATCACTCAGAATTACAACTGCTCTCCAGATGGCAGAGATCAATTCCCCTGAGAAAATGGTGGACTCTGTGTCCTTATACTCTGCTGAGATGGCCCCCCTATGAAAACCAACGTGACATAGCAATCAGGGCTTCAGAGCACAGTAGAGGCTGCAGGTGTGGGGGGGAGACAGAAAGCTTAAGAGTGAGGGGCAGATAATGGCAGGTTGATGCTTGGCTGGGAAGGAGATGGGGTTGCCAACTCCAGATTGGGAAATTCCTAGAGACTTGAGGGTTGGAGCCTGCAGAGGGCGAGGTTTGAGGAGGGGTGGGACCTCAGACAGGTACAATGCCATAGACTTCACCCTCCCAACCAGCAATTCCCTCCTGGGGAACCACTGTTGCCAATCTCCAGATGGAGATTACAACTCAGAATTACAACTGCTCTCTAGGAGGGAGGGAGGAGATGATGGAAAGCTGAACTCAGTGGGGCAGATAAAGGTAGGTTGATGGTTGGCTGGGAAGGAGATAGGGTTGCCACCTCCAGGTTGGGAAATTCCTGGAGATTTGAGGGGTGGATCCTGGAGACGATGGTGTTTGAGGAGGGGTGGGACCTCAGACAGGTACAATGCCATAGACTCCACCCTCCAAACCAGCCATTTCCTCCTGGGAAACCATTTTTGCCAATGTCCAGATGAGGGGCGGAAATCACTCAGAATTACAACTGCTCTTCAGGTAGCAAAGATCAGTTCTTCATGGAGAAAATGGTGGACTCTGTCATTATACCCTGCTGAGGTCAGCACAGCATATTGACACTGAGTGTCCAAGGCTAGGGCACTCTCCCAGAGCCTCTTTCTAGAGCTCGTTATATTTATTTGCACAATGGGACTTATTCCTAGTAATTAAATAATCAGCTTGGGTGACTCTTCCACAAAAAGCATGAACTACCCAAAGTAATGCAGGGACTGTATCATTCCTATGCTGAAAGATCTACACTGGCTGCCCATATGTTTCTAAGTACAACTGAGTGCTGTTTCTTATCTTTAAGGCCCTAACTATATTTGGCTCTGAGGTACTTGGAGGACTGTCATCTCCTGTATTACTCAATACAACAGATCTAGCTCCCAAGCCCTGCTCTATGAGCACCTGACTCCAGATGTGAGGTGGTAATTAGAGACATGGCTTTTTCAGTAGTGGCACCTAGCCATTGAAATGCCCTTCCACTTCAGTTTCATTGTAACTATGTTATTGTCTTTTAGTCGCTAAGCCAAAGTATTTCTTTCTACTCTGGCTTTAACTAAGGGTTTTTAAAAATCTTTTCCAGTTGTTTCATGATCTGCTTCTGGTCTGAGGACTGCTATATGGGCATTTTTTAAGAGCTCAGTGTTTATTTTATACTTTTAAAAATTCCCTAAGCTTGTTTCTAATGATTTATTTTTAACTAGCAGTAAAGCCCGTTGTGGAAATAAATACAACGAGATCTAGAAAGAGGCTCTGGGGGAGTGCTCCGGCTTTGGGTGACCTCAACAAGGTATAATGGCAGAGTCCACTGTTTTCTCCAGAGGAACTGATCTCTGCTCCCTGAAGAGTAGTTTTAATTTTGAGTGATCTGTAGCCCTCACCTGGAAATTGGCAACAATTGTTACCCAAGAAGAAATGGCTGGTTTGGAGGGTGGAGTCTATGGCATTCTACCTGTCTGATGTCCCACCCCTCCGCAAATCCCACCCTCTCCAGGCTCCACCCCTCAAATCCCCAGGAATTTGCCAGCCTGGAGTTGGCAACCCCATCTCCTTCGCAGCTAACCATCAACCTACTATTATCTGCCCCTTTGACTTCAGCTGACTTCCGCCCTCCCTTCTGCAGAGTAATTGTAATTTTGAGTGGTCTCCAGCCCTCACCTGGAGATTGGCAACAATGGTTCCCCATGAGGGACTGAGTGGTTTGGAGGGTGGAGTCTATGGCATTGTACCTGTCTGAGGTCCCACCCCTCCTCAAACTTCACCCTCTTCAGGCTCCATTCCTCAAATCTCCAAGAATTTCCCATCGGGAGTTGGCAACCCTATCAGGATTGGCCCCAATATGTTTTCTCCCAAAGGCCAAAGTAGGTGACTGGACCAAACTTAGTTGCCTACCAACAGGCACTGAGGGGAAAGTAGGGTTGCCAGCTATAAGGAGGGAAATACCTGGAGTTTTGGGGGGTGGATTCTGTAGAGGGCAGCATTGGGGGGGCGGAAGGACTCAGCAGGTATAATGTCATAGGGTCTACCCTCCAAAGCAGCCATTTTCTCCAGGGGAAACTGATCTCTGTCATCTGGAGATCAATTGTAGCAGTGGGAGATCTCCAGGTCCCACCTGGAGATTGGCAACCCTAGGGGAAAGTCAGCTGCACAGCAGGGGGTTGAAGAGAATGGTTTGATGGGTGCTGGGCCAAGATTGGCAACAATAGTTCCCCAGGAGCAAATAGCTGGGTTGGAGGGTGGAGTCTATGGCACTGTAACCTGTCTGATGTCCCCCTCTCCGGCCTCCACTCCTCAAATCTCCAGGATTTTCCATACCTAAAGCTGGCAACTTTATCTCCTCCCCTCTCAGTAGCCTCTTATTTTGCCTTAAATTGGTTTTGATGCCAGCAGAGTGAGAAAATGCCAGAGGCTCTGGGTGGGTGCCTCATCGTAAATGCACCAAACAATTCCTAAAGATTTGCCAAAACACTACTCTGTCGACAAATTGCAGCACTTTGAATTAGCACCAGAGCTTTAAGAGCTCTCCAGCTGTCACCTGGAGACTGGCAACAGTATGCAACTGACATTCCAACTGCCTTGCGGGGAGGGGGGGGAGTATGAGGTGTGGAATGGAGTGAAGTCCAATCAGCTTCCATATGCAAAAGACCTTGAAGGTTCCATATGCAACTGACATTCCAACTGCCTTGCGGGGAGGGGGGTGAGTTTGAGGTGTGGAATGCAGTGAAGTCCAATCAGCTTCCATATGCAAAAGACCTTGAAACGCTGGGCGGGACTGCACAAAGCAGCCAGTCAACCCAGCCAGCGTCTTTTGACTGACAGTTCAAGCCTCCATACACTAAAGGGGCCAAATTTAGAATGTTCATATAGAATGTTCTTACTCAATTATATATAAGGAGAGATATTTATAATATATGTTGTTTTAGTTTATTATTTTGTGGTATAGCTTTTACTTGTAAGCTGCCTTGAGTAGGCCTCTGGAGAGGTAGAATAAATTTTTCCCGAATGATCCATATACCTAAAAGTGAACATAGCCCCATCTTAAATCTGTTGGCATATGCGAGGTACAGGGCATAGATAAAGAAGATGACAAGAACATCTTGCAGGGGGCAATGGAGGGGACAACTAGTTAGCATAGTGAAATTAGGAACTTCCTACTATTTTCAAATACTGTCCTTTCTGTCTCCTGATTGACTCAATGCACCCGCTGAGCTTCTCTTCATTACTGACCTCCTCCTAGCTAGTTAGACAGACTTCTCTTTCTCTCTCCTTTTTCTTCCAAAGTTTGTTTCTTAATAAAAAGACTTTACTCTTTAAACAGCTTGTGCTCTGCTTTACTGCATATCTACACTCTGTCTACACAAACCACATATCAGTGGGAGCCTCCATCATGCCTCCAGTGGCTTGCCTCTGCTGCTGCCTTGCTGCCATGGGATCTGCTGTCACTACCACAATGTGAGTGAGATGGCTGTGTGAGTAAGCAGAATGGTGAAAGGGATGTAGCTAGTCAGACAGAGCAGTGTAGGGGAGACAGCTGAGCAGGCAAACAGAGTGATGGGGAGGAGGCAGGTAAGTGAGCCAACTCTCCCTTCAAGACAGAAAGTGACAGAGAAGGGGTAGGCAGAAAGAGAGAGCAACAAAGAAGGGGGAGGCCTGCTGTTGACTCAGCCTCCTCCACCCTCTTTGTGACAGAGATAATTGATGGAGGGCTATGAGTGGCAGATGGAACCACCACAGTTAGATATGCAGGTGAAGGAGGGAGAAGGGGCAGCAGGAACTGCTGCCACACACCCCGACACACACATTGCCCCTCTCATTGTGTGAGCCACAGAGGCCTTTGTGATGCAGGAGGTGGGGAGGCAGGTAAGGGAGAAGTGGAGGTTGATACTGCCACCACATGAGCAACTTGTGACTTGCATACAGCAAGACAGTTGGTTCCAGGCACATGATTCAGCTACTTCTTTGACTCTGAGTCTAATCAGTGCCTGGATGGGAAATTGATTTAGAGCTCCAGTGTTTTCTACATTGGCATGGGCTTGTGTGCTCTGACCTGGATAGCCCAAGGTTGCCCAATCTCGTCAGATCTCAGAAGCTAAGCAAGGTTGGACCTGGCTACCATTTGGATTCCAGCTCTCCAAGGAATACCAGGGTCATGATGTGGAGGTGGGCAATTGCAAACCACATCTGAAATCTCTTGCTTTGGAAACCCTACAGTGTTGATCTAAGTCAGCTGTGACTTGACAGCAAAAAGAAAAAATGGGCTTGTGTAGTTGCCCCATTGCTGGTGTCACTGCCTATAGAGTGCTGTTGGTAGCTGAGATCCAGGCAGAGGCAATCCTCACCTCTGGGTCTTTCCCCATTTTTTTAAAAGCAGCAATTGAATATCATTATAACATGATAGCCATCAGTGTATCAGATTGAATGAACATGCAGCTTTTATTTTAAAAAGTCTTTATCCTCTCTTGTTGTGGAGATAAAAGGAGAAAGACATCTCTCTGCAATAAAAGAGGCTAGTGATTTTTTTAAAATGAAAGTTGGGATTCAGCGAATGTGGTACATGGGTTGTCTTAATTGGTAATGGGGAAAACCCCACCAAAGAAGTGCTTTGTGGGGAAATGGCTGCTGCAGGAAACTGGGATAGGGGAAATGACACTGATATAGATAAGAGTGGGAAGATCCAGGCTTTCCTGTCCACATGGGTGCCACACTAGCTTTGTTGTGATCTTTCCCAAAACATCACAGCAAAGCAGGTTAGGGAAGCACCGCAAGAAAGCCAGGGGAAACCCAGAAGGTGTACAGAAGTACCAGGATGCTGTGGGGAAGCCCCTCCCAAACTTCCCAGTATCATCTGATCAGGGCGAAACGATCCCTCTATAATTGACCTCTATATATAATACCTTGAGATGTATAGAAGAATAGTGATATACAAAGGTAAATATTTGCATATTTTAAAAATGCATACAACTGCATATAGTTGTGTTTCTGTGTGCTGTTAGCTGACCCTACATATGCTAAATGTTCACCTTTTTAATAGAGTGAATGTTAAACTGCAGGTCATGAAATTAGATATGAGTCTTTAAATATGTAGGGAAGGATACACTGGGAGAAAAATTATGAATTGAGAATAACAAATATTTCCTGTGCTTCACAGTTTGATTTATATGCCATACACAGAACAGTATAAGACAGTACTTAGATAAAGCATTGGATTCACTATGCAAAATCCAGGAAACCAATTGCAGTGCTTTAAATTAAAATTCATTACATACTAACACTAATTGTTGTCATTATGCTTATTTCTAAGTCAACCCCTTTAACTTTTAAAAAATTTCATTTCAGCAGCATTCTGTCAGGGAAGTGGGTGAATAACACATTTGTTCCTTGGCAAGTGGAGAGTACATATGTCTGTAAAAAGCAGATTATTAGAGAAAGACATCCTTCAAGAAAAATTCTTGTAACTGAACAAAGCTTTAATGATGGAGACATGCAAGATGATTTTCTTTCACTCATTTATTTTTAACTATTAATCCAGCAAATGGATTCCTGGAGAAAGCTAAGGGTGACATGACATATCACCTAAGCCTTGAGGCTCTGTCACAAGGGATACCTAGACACAATCCAACCAGACTTTTGAGAGCACTCCTAAGCAAGTCTACACAGAATCTTACTCAGATCTGGGCAATTATTCTTGGGATTACACAGTTTGAGTCTCACTTACATCAAAGGGAAAGCAAAGTTCATATATCAGCTGCTCTCACTGAAATCAACAGGATTTTAAAAGTAAATAAGTAGGCTGGGTTAGGCCCTTTATCATTCATTCAATTTGCATTTAGCATAAGATTTCCAGGTATTGTTAGATGCAGATACTAGTAAAGACCAGACTATTTCATTTTAAAGATGAAATTTATATTTCAGGATTTTTAGGCATTCTTCAGCCATTGTTCTTATTCTGTAGTTATCTTTTACCAACTGTTATATTCCCTTAGGCCCAAACTGGGCAAAACCCTGTGAGTGCCATGACTGGATCCTCTTTGTATTTTAAAATAAGATCTACTGTAGGAGTATATTTGTATTTTCTGCAGGGGTTAGGACCAAACTAGATGAGGTAGTATAGTTTGCCTAGGGGATTGAGCACCATTTGGTATAGTGAGTTTCCACCAAGAAAGTCCTTTTGACAGCACCATAGGGGCTCAATTCTGGTTGGAACTACTGCAGCATGGAGAGAGGAGGAGCTACTGCCTCCCCCCTCCATTTTAGCAAATAATGCTTCCATGGTGTCATTTTGGGGAAAGGGAGTAGCCCGTCCTTCCCCATGCTCTGGGAATCCTGACCAAAACCGTGCACTCGCAGCATTATTAAAAGGGATTTCTGAGTGGGAACTCATTTTTCAAAATGGTGGCATCCCCAGGCAAACTCAGGGATGCCATCTTCTCTAGTTTGGCCCCTATTATAGGGGTGCTAGGTCTTACCAGGCTGCTGGTGGGGGGATTCCTCTCCATGCCTGGGACTTTTCTACACACGTGCAAAGCATTCACACCAGAATTATCTCATTCAGAAGTGACATCATCACACAGGGCATGTTGCAGAGGGATGCTCTAGCATTTGTGAAAAAAACTTGATGATAACCACCCGGTAGTGATGTTATCACATCAGGGACATTGGGGGTGACACTCTGGTTTGTGGGCAAAACTCTATGGTTTGAAGCCATCATAGAGTTTTGCCAAAAACCCAGAACATCAACCCCAACATCCCCGATGTGATGATGTGACTTCCGGATGACATCAACTTTTTTTTTTAGCTTTTATTGATTTTTACGCTACATCCTATAGGGCATGGGGATGGGAACAATACTAAAACTAAAACAGAAGCTAAATAAGGCAAGGATCAATTACAATGAAAAGGTACATTCTATATATAATGTTCCTACAATAGGAAGGAAAATTTTTAATCTGAGTTATTACATTCTATAAAAGATAGCTTAAGTTATTTTAAATACTGTTTACTGGGTGAACTGCATGGTTTATTTCAGTTCATTTATCCGGTTTCTTCTTTTTTTCTTATATTTCAATTTAACTTTGAATTGCTTTGGGGCTGCTGTTCCTTTCTCTGAGTCAGAAGTCTCAGATATTCCATTTGCTGATTCAAAAGTCCCAGATGTCTTACTCAAGCTGCTTGATGAATCCTGTGAATCAGATTCGCTTTGTTCTTCTTCTTGAATGGTTTCCCTCTTCTTTTCCCCTTTTTTTGGGTTTTGTTGCTGTTCCAGAAAATTTTTAGCATTCTGTGTGGAGTCAAGTTTAATTTTTTTTATCTTTGTATTTGAATACAAGTCCTTCTGGGAATATCCATCTATAAGTAATTGAATTGTATTGGAAAAAGGGAGTTAAGTCTCTATATTGCCTTCTTCGCTTTTTCACCTCAAATGGGATATCCTTTAAGACTTTCACTTCTTCTTCTTTAATTTTCTAGGTTTTACCTGCAGTACCTTTTAAAACATCATCTCTGGTAGATCTCTTGGAAAATGTAACAAATAATTCACCTGGTAAATCGTTCTTCTTGATAAAATCTGGATAAGTCCGATATATCAAATCCATATCATTCTGTAGTTCTTTTTGTTTAAGATCAGTCATTGATGCCAAGGCTTCACTTAAGAGTTGTTTGAGGTTTTCACCTTTCTGTTCAGGACTGCCTTGAAAACGCAACACATACATTGATCTGTCCAGTTGAAGCTGTAATAGTTGATCTTTATCTAGAGATTTTTTTTCATCCAATTTTTGTTGGGTACCTTTCAATTTTCTCTCCATTTTCCTAATAGCTTTTTCAGAGTTGTCTGTTCTTTTCTCCATATGTATTAGTTTTTTTTTGTACTCCATCCAGTTTAGTGTTGACATTAGATATCTGTTCCAGCAGAGGGCGCAGTGCCATTGCTAGCATGTTAGGGTATTTCCTGTAGGAGGCTTCTTTTCGATCACCATTCTTCTTCCCCTCCCAGACATTGTTTACATAAGAAGAAAGTTTTTCAAGTTAAAATGAACTTTCTCTGTTTGGTATGCGCTTAAGATTGTTTTCCACCTTTCAATCTCCTGGAACGTCTCTCACAGTTAGTTTTGTTTTTTTCTTTTCACTTTGAAGTCTATGGACCGCTTACTCTTGTGGGGGGGGGGGATTCTCCAACTCTTCCCCAAACCAACCTTTGATTAGTGAATTGAGGCCATTCACTATCACTTAAGCAGGTGATTGGTTAACTCACTTTTAACGATGTAAAAGTTGTGCAGGGATGTTTCCATGCTTAATCTCTTGCCCGCCTCATCTGGCAGCATACTCTGGTCACCATATCAGCTCCCCGATGGCAGAACCTCTCGGGATAAAAAGGGAGCCCCAATTCCTTGGCCGACACCTCAGAAGCGACTCCCTCCCATATCCCAGGACAGCGGTCCCCTACAAGGACACTGGGGGGGACCCATCTGGTACCCCTCCTGTCTGCCAGGTCTCAGTATGTCTCCATCAGAGCATGAAGAGATGCATCCAAGCTGGGAATCACCAAAACTGGAAACCCTGGATGACATCAACTTGTTGGGGCCTGCACTTCCAGTTTTACCAGAAGTCATCTAACATCACTTCTGGTCTCTCAGAAGGATGTCAGGAGCCCCCTGCCAATCAGGTAAGTGGACCTGGGAACCCTAGGGACCACCCCCAAATTTCCAAGAATTTCCCAAGCCAGAGTTGGTAATCCTAACTGCAGTCTATCATCTGGTTTGATTCTCAATAAGAGAAGATGGATTCTGTAGCTGTTTTTTTAAATAGCAACCATTAGTGGCAATAATACACAGTATTATGGCCATCTGTCGGAGCAAGAAATTAGTCAACATTTGCAGAAATTATTATTGTCTGGAGGTAGCAACTCCCCCCTACATTTACCACTACAGGCACCCAGGGAGGAGGCAACAGACAGCTCCAGCAAAGGCAATCCCTGCCCTGGGGCAGTAGTGATGCAGGGTTCTGCTCTGTGGCTGGCACTGACATGGGAGGGTGGGCTTTGGCACCCCACAAGCAACATGGCTTCTCCCAAGTAACAGGCTGTGGAGTAACTGCACCCCACAAGCTAGGGCCTCTAAAAGAGATGTTTCATGGCACATGAAACCCCCCATGGCAAAAGAAAAGGGGTTGCCCCAATCAAGGGACACTGGAGGGTGTGCATGAACAGAAACCTGCTCTTGCAGAGGTGATCTTTAACTATTATACAAGTTCAAAATGGCTTATTTCCCACATTGCATCCCCCATGTCAACCATGTCAACCATTTTAAGGACAGAAACGTCCCTAAATTTTTCATTAAAATCTGCAGTGTCTTTTATATTGATACCTGTATATTCACTGGTTCATGTGCTTTGCAAAATTTCAAACCTGTAATGCTTCCCAGTTGCTGGCATGCTGACAAATAAAAAAGTTTGCATGGTGCAGCTTTTGCTCTAAGTAGAACTTCATGTTGAGTACTTTCCCATCTGAAAAAGGTCCCTTCCTGTTAAAAACCCTTTAAAAAGAGGAAGAACTTTATGAGGAAGATTAGAACTTTCTCTTTGACTTGCTCATTTACTGTATGCAGGAAATTTGTTTTTAATATGGGGATACATTCACTATGTAATCTCTCCTGCAGTCTGAACTAACTTCAGTATAGGTTCAGTTCTGTGACTTGGTGGCTCAAGAAATAGCAGTTCTAGAAAAAAATGTATTGCAAAACAACATAAGGAGAGCCCTGCTGGATCAGACCAATGGTCCATATAATCCAGCATCCTGTCTCACACAGTGGCCAATCACTTCCTCTGAATGGCCATACAACAGGGTATAGAGGCTGAGGCCTTCCCTTGATGTTGCCTCTTGACTCCGGGATTCAGAGGATTAGCAGCTCTGAATGTGGAGGTTCCCTTCAGTCACCATGGCTAGTAGCCATTAATAGACTTATCTTCCATGACTCTATGTAATCCCCTTTTAAAACTGTTTATTCCTGTGGCCATCAGTACATCCTCTGGCAGTGAATTCCACATTTTAATCACTCTCTGTGTAAAGTAGTATTTCCTTTTGTCCATCCTGAACCTACTGCCCATCAGTCTTATTGGATGCCCTCAAGTTCTAGTAATTGGGAAGAGGGAGAAAAAATTATCTTTGTCAATTCTCTCCATCCCGTGCATAATTTTATAAACCTCTATCTTGTAATCTTTAGTAATCTCTTTTCTAAAGTGAAAAGTCCCAGTCTCTTCAGCCTTTCCTCATAGGAAAGGTGCTCCAATCCGCTAATTATCTTGGTTGCCCTCCTCTGCACTGTTTCCAGCTCTGCAATGTCCTTTTGGAGATACGATGACTAGAATTGTACACAGTATTCCAAATGAGGCTGCACCATAGGTCTATACAGGGGCATTACAATCTCGGCTATTTTATTCTCAATCCCTTTCCTAATAATCCCTAATGTAGAGCTCGCCCTTTTCACTGCTGCAGTACACTGAGTTGACACTTTCATTGAGCTATTAACTATGACTACAAGATCTTTTCCCCTCTCAGTCTCAGCAAATTCACACCCCATTAGCCTATACTTGAAGTTGGGATTTTTTTCTCTCATTGTGCATCACTTTATACTTACCATCATTGAACTTCATTTGCCATATTGTTGCCCAGTCACCCATTGTGGAGTTCCTCTTGGAGTTCTTCACAGTCAGCCTTGGTTTTCACCATCCTGAAAAATTTTGTGTCCTCTGCAAACTCAGCCACTACAGTACTCACCCCTAGTTCCAGATCATTGATGAATAAATTAAATAGTACTGGGCCCAATACCCACCCTTGTGGGAACCCACTTCTTACTTCTCTCCATTGTGAGAGCTGTCCATTTATTCCCACTCTTTGTAACAAAGCATTGTGATTCTATGGCAGGACAGGTTGTTTTGTTGCAGAGTGATCAGAGCGCACAAATGGTTAGGATTTATAATATACTGGGTCCAATGCATTGTTGAATGAATCAGCTCATAGTTTATTTGGGAACAAGACAACAACAGCTGGCTCGCAGGCCGGTTTATAACCCCAAGGCAAACCACACCCAACGCACACCCCAACACCCATGATAGGTTTATTTACAGTGTTTGTGCTTGCTTAATAGGTTAACTCTAAGATCCTAGCTTCCTGACTGGAGTGGACTAGGATCCGACTGTCTATTGTTTGTATGAGCGAAGCTCGGGCCCTTCACAGGACCGCGTGTAGACCCGACCTCGCACGTGGTCGACTCAGTATACAACAGGATCAAGGCTTTTTTTTCTGGGGGAAACATGCCGGGTCAGAGTTCTGGAACCTCTTTGGCAAAAGTCTTTTAAAAATGTTTAAAAGTTCATGAGTTTTTAGTGTACAGATTGAACGTTTCCCTCTTGAGAGTTTTGGCACCTATTTTTTTTTTTTTTAAAAAAAGAAAGCCCTGGTTAGGATCTAGTGGTTAATAAAATACTATGAAGCAAAGGCATAATAATGAGAGAGGGAAAAGCAATGAAACCTTCTCCAGTGAATATTAAAACTTAACAATTCACCGAGTTTTATGAATTTGGTAGTTTCTGTGGTGATTGGGAATGTTTCCATTTTGGTTAAACAGAAATATATCCATTTCGATTAAAACATTTGTGGAGCACGATATATCAATATATTTAATAGTCAACATGGCCCATCTTTGGGTGTTTAAATTTGTGGCCTGGGAACAAGTACAGACTATGACATTTTCCTGTAAACTTGGAGGACCCCCCCCCCCCCCAACTTGCCAAAAAACTGACACTCTGGGCGCACATAATTTGTGGCCTGGGAACAAGTACAGACTATGACATTTTCCTGTAAACTTGGAGGACCCCCCCCCCCAGATTTGCAGAAAAATTGGAACCTTGGGGGAAAATAGAGGCATTATGGTGAAATTACCCCAAACAGAGGAACATTGTCTGTGCATACTGCATACTGCTGTTGGAACCACCCCCCTCCCTTTCTCCCACTCACCAAGATAGCTGAGTGCCAAGAGATCTAGTCACTAAAGAGCCAGCATGGCTGTTAAATGGTGGGTTCCATGGATGAGCAGGCTCAAGTCTAGTGATCAGCTCAACTTTATTTGTAATTTCAGCAACAGCAAGACAAGACTCCAGAGCCTCAGCTCTGTTAAATAGCTTGCAATTGCCTCACTCAAACATACCCAACTCCCAGTGATAGGCTATTTACATAACATCACTACTTGATTGGTTACTCTCAGAATCCTGGTAGGCTATTGTTCTTGTGCTTCAAGCTCAGCCAGTCTCTGGGGTGATTCAATCAGGGATTATTCAATCCCAATATATAACAATGACTGTTACTCCCTACTCCTCCCCTGGCAGGCCCACCTCTGAACAACCTGCAGGTTGAACTGAAATGCAACAAGAGCATCTTCCTCAAGCACTTCCACAGAGTCGGAGGGGCTGATCCACAATGATGGCCATGAGAAGGATGGGTGATGTGGAGTGGGTAAGGAGAGTTTGCCTGACTTTATGGGGCCCATGGATAGGTAGCATGCAAGGAGGGTGTAGATGATCAGGCACAGCAGCAAAGAGAGGTGGGTGGGTAGGTAGAATGGCAAAGAGGAGGGTGAGGGCAGGCAAAGCAGAGAAGGGGTGGGGGCAGAATAGTAGGGAGGCGGTAAGAAGGCAGAGCAATGAGGAAAGGGATGGAGGGAAGGTCAAACTGAGAAAAGAGTGGGTATGCAATGGGAGGGCAAGGGGGCAGTAGGGACCAGTGTTGGTGGTAAGTGAGGGGCAAAGGAATAGGATGTGAAAAGAAAAAGATGGGCGAAGGAGGTGTCAGTGGGAAAAGACAGGTAGTGGTGGGATATGTGTTAGAAGCCAGAGGAGAAAGCAGGGACCAGTGAGAGAATCATAGAATCATTGAGTTGGAAGGGACCTCCAGCATCATCTAGTCCAACCCACTGCACAATGCAGGAAATTCACAGATACCTCCCTTGCCACACACCCAGTGACCCCTGCTCCATGCCCAGAAGATGACAAAAAACCCTCTAGGATTCTGGCCTGGAGAAAAATTGCTGCCCGACCTCAAAGTGGAAATCAGCATTTTCCTGGGTGTGTAAGAAAGGGCCATGAGAACTAAGCACTGATGCAGCCCTTCCTGCCCTCCTTCTCATGATCTGCCTAAGATCATAGAGTCAGCATTGCTGTCAGATGGCCATTTAGCTTCTGTTTAAAACCCTCCAAAGAAGTAGAGCCCACCCCCTCCTGTGGAAGCCTGTTCCACTGAGGAACCACTCTAACTGTCAGGAAATTCTTCTTAATGTTTAGCCAAAAACTCTTTTGATTTAATTTCAACACATTGGTTCTGGTCTGACCTTCTGGGGCAACAGAAAACAACTCCGCATCAGCCACTAGATGACAGCCCTACAAGTACTTGAAACTGGTTTTCATATCATCTCCTCTCCAGGCTAAATTTCTCTCCAGATTTTCCCAATGAGTTTCTCACAGGTCCCCACTTGTGTATACAGTCTCAAAAAAGTATTATTTTGTTGTTGCAGTATACTTGTATCTTCAGTCTCACAAATCTGAAGGAACAGATGCCCTGAAAGCTATTATTATATACAGGGAGGGAAAATATACACTATACTCTTTCTGCTATGTTTAGGTTACTGTTCCTCAAACTTCTGATAACTATGGCATGCCAGAGACTTGTGTTCTTGTACTTTCAGATAATACAGGTGTGCCCTGAACAGTTTGGAAAATGACTGGTTGAGGAATTCAAATACAACTCGTATTGCAGCCTTTTAGAACCATACAAACAAAAAATAAAGGAAAACTCCAGTTGCTCTAATTCATTTGGGGTCTGTTTTAAAGCTTTCTTACAGTCTCTTTTGTGACTAAAATGCAGCTCATTATATTTCACCCTTTAAGGTTAGGAATGTCAATGTAACAAAAGATTGTGGGATACTTTGGGGATATGAAGCTTCCAAGTCCTCTTCATGTAATTGTCATGAAATTAATTGAAGAGAACGTCCAAACCTGAAGAGGTTCCAAGTTACTTGATTATTCTATTTGAAGGCATAACATTGTTTCCAGTGCCTAATTAAAAATTCATTCAGCCACTTGTGGGGAAAAGGCCAGGATCTGAGGTCTTTAGACTTGTCCATTTTAAACTGCATCCCTCGTTATCAGAAAGCAGCTTTTGATATGGTTTTAAAAAAAACACCCACAAAACACATTACAGATCCCAATGGCCTTCCTGAAGTAGTCCTTTGGATCTGGGCAAAAATTGTTAGTAAGCACAATGGATACAAAAGGAAACCAAACTATGAAGCAAATGTTGACATCTAATTTAGCATTCATTAATAGATATTAGTTTTGCACAATGTTGCCTTGCATTGCAAAGTCACACTCCTAAGGGCTATCAGTTCTCCCTGTCCGATAATGATGATGTTCACCTTGTCCTTCCCACAATAATCTTATTGAAATTCATTTTAAAAGACATTATTGTAATAGCTAAACAATCTACAATGATATATATCTTTATAAAATAATTTTCCTTATCCCATTGAGCAAAACTTGTATAATTTACCCTGCTACCATTATACCACTTTCATTTCTTCAAATGTTTATCTCTAATTACATTCAATTTCTTTTAATCATAGGTGTGGCAGCATTTGAGCACCAGTCATTTACAAAAATCTCTTTCAGGCATTTTGAGTTTGCCTTCAAATATTTATGACACCCCCCTAGCTACATATATTTAAGAGGAAAGGATGCAGAATTAGCTATACCTTATTAATTGTTGAGATATAACTTATGGGAATGTCGCTCAAGTGGCATGTTCCATAAGGAGGTAAGATTTCTTCATGCTTCCTGATTTGTATCTACAATTTATGCATATTTCACATTAATATCAGTATATCTCATTCTCAACCTAGCCAAATCTATGCATACTTGAATCTGGAAATGGGAGCTGTGTGGGGAAAAAACAAACAAGACAGATCTTTCTACAAATTTGAGAAAAGCCTCAGGTTTGCAGAAAAATCTAAAAACAAAAAATGAGAGGCCCCTTGCAGGTCCTTGCGGGAGCCCCACTTGTCAATATATCTAATGGCTAAATTTGTAGATATTTAAATCCAGAGACTGGAACTGTGAACAGCCAAGACAGACCTTTGTACAAACCTGTCAGTAAAAGCTAGGAATAAGGACAGGGAAAGGGCTTTTTCCAGGGTACTAAATGTTGACCAGGGCATTTGTTGGTGATGCACTGTGGTCAGAAGCAATGGATGAAAATCACTCCTCAAGCTGAAATATTTAAACTGCTGTAACTCAACTATTTACCAGATTTCTCTGAAACTGGATCATTTTATCATGAAGGAGTTTCTTCATGCTAAAGATGATATTGACATGCTAAACATGATATCTGAAGAAGTGAGCAGTGAGTCACAAAAGCTCATACCTTGCCACTGGACTCTTGCTCTTTTCTACTCTTTTTTACTACTACAGACAGACTAACACAACTACCCATCATGATATTAACAAGAAAAACACGTGAATTTCATATGAAGTAAAATGTTGTTGCTTTAAAATAGAATACAAAGTAATAATCTCCTCCTGTCAACTATATAGCCAGCACAACTGTGTATGCAAAATTGGGTGGCCCCTTATTGCTTACTTGACTGAAATCCTGGATAAATTTTTTGTATCCTTCACCTACAGTCTTATGAACTATGACCATTGCTCCCTCCATTGTTATGCTCTGTACTGAATTTTCAATGTTGCTTCCAACGATGGTTGTTGTACCCAGTGCAGTATTATTTGCCATATGGTATTATGTGTATGCAAAGTGCTGGATCTGCTTGACCGGGTGGTGAAAAGCCACAAAAATTGTGAAGCACTTGTACTACACACCTTGATATCAACAACACACAACTTCTTTGGTTTTCCAGCAGCTCACAGAATCCAGCCATTGGTTTCATGTATTGAAGGGTAGTGAAGATATCCGTGCAATGTCAGGTAACAGAGCATGTGAAAATGACTATTGGTTCATGGGGACAAAGTGTTTGCAACAGTTGTGCTTGTTGCAGTCCTGGGCTTGGTCAGGTTAACTCTAAGAATGATTAAAGACTAAAGGTAAATTTGCAAAATAGCTAGATTTTAAACTTGATATAGAAACAAGAGCACACTAAGCTGATTGCTTGAAAGACCTTGTTACCAAAGGGTTATTTTGATGTAAATGAAATTTATGGTAAATAGAAAAACTGTGAATATTCTCACATATAAACAACATACGTTGAGAGGTGTAGTGCTGTAGGCTTGTGAATGCAGCATGAACTATACTGCTTCCTTAGAGCTATTTGTCTGCCAACTCCCTGTAACCCATAGTTACTCCTCGATGTTATGGAAAATCATGGAAAATAATAATAAGCAAACTTAAGGACAAAGATCTATTTTTAACCAGTCCCCAAATTGGCAATGGGAGAAGTGGGAGGGGGGGGGGAAAGCAAAGGGTATGTTTTATTTCAAATTTAGCCTGTGGCTAGTCATCTTTAGATATAATTGCTCCATAAACTCTTTGCTGATGAGGTTGAATTAGATATGTACACCTTGAAATCATTACAGTAAATTATTAGTCATTCCATAAAGCAGAAATACTACAAATGGAATTAAATATTCTTAAAGAATGTATCCCAATATATTGGTGTGACTATGGTCCATGTCAGTATGGTTTTCATTCACTGAAATGGATGGTTTTAGGTCCTCCTGGGGGGGAGAGGGGGGAAATGTCATCCCACCAGACTTCAAGCACTGTTTTCAATACAAAAAAAACACAGAAGCCATCCCATGGAATTAACAAAACTCCATTTCCCTGTTTTTCTTTTCAAACATGTATTTGAGGAAGGGGATTTATTTATTTTTAAATAATAATTTATTTTTGAAATAATTAATTAAAAGTTCCACACAAAAAAAATTCCCCACAAATATCTCACTCTGCAAAATGAATACACTAATCAACCTGAGCCATATAAGCTGCAGAAAGTTTGACCAAATGTCCTCATGTTTCTTGTACACATCTCTTCTGGAAAACACTATATGTTCTTTGATAGAGAAGCCCTTCTTGTCAAAGTTCCAAATATGGCATGGAATTGGATCTCCAACTGCAGGACTAATTGTTTGGCTATTGCTGTTGCCCATAGAAACCAAAATTGGTTCTCTGTTCTAAGTGAATCATCAGTTGAAAAGAGACCCAACAATAAATGTGATGCTGATGGATCTAAAGATATATCCAAAACCAGGTTTCTATGCTTTTCCACTTCATGTCACAGTGGGCTGTCTCTGGAAACATCATGTGAAATAAAATTCCTCTTTCCTTGCAGCACCAACAGCAGTCCTATGATAAGCCCGACCTCACTAAACAGACATGGGTCCAACATATTCAGAGGGCTAATTTGTATTGTATCAGCTGTAGGTGAAAACCCAGTGCTAGACACAGAATTTAGCCCCTCACAGTGGAAGAAATCTTCATGAATGTAAATGGTTGATTTTCCAGTCATTTTACACTATCACTGTCACATTGTGGTGTACCCTGGAGGTATGATAACATCTAGCCATTACTAATGCTTGAGTTTATGTAGACCCAATACTTAATACCACTTTATGTTACGGATATATGACTTCACTTTTTTTCCCCAGTCTCCCTGGACAGTCAGTAACAGACTTAACCATACTTCAGTGAATGCATTTCAAGTAGTAACATCACAGCAAAATTGCTGAATTAGAAGCCACATGGCAGTATGACATAATCAGACTTGAGCTCAGTAGATGTTATACCAGCCTGATAGTGTTAAAGTAAGGCTGTCACTCATGAATGTTGTGAGAAAAATAAAATAGTGGGTTCAGAAAATTTAAAACCCATTTATACAGTTAATTTTATAAAGAAATCATAGTGTTCTTTCTCTCCTCTATTTCTGTAACTTTCCAAACAGCTAGCAGTACATGACTCCCAACATGATTTTTGCTAGGCCTTTGTCTCAAGAGATATCTTTCCTCCGTCTTACACAGGAACCAACATTTGTATTCCATTGTTCATGAACCTAAAGAATTTGGAAACATTTAGACCTAAAGAGATTGGTATGCCCCTGCCATTAAGTCAAGGAAGCCAGAATATTTGCAATACTAAAGGTTTGCCTACATGCAGAAACTCACTACACACCTCCAGCCAGCAGACAGTGCCTGAATGTCAGCCCTGAGTCAAGCAAACAAAGAACATCCTGAAATTGTAACATTCTTGTCTTTGTCATTTAGAGATTTGAATGCTATCTTGCATTGTTTTGCAAAGGAGCATCAGGATGCCCCATTGCCTCTGGAATGTGTGAACATCTCTTAGGCCCTGATGGCCCACAATTAACAGGGCAGTTAGATTAATTGATGCAGTTTATGATTTCTATGGCTCTATAGAAATGTATGGGAACATTATGGTATAAAAAGAGGCCAGAAGCTTCATTTCAGCACTGACTCTTGGAGATACAGGAAGGCTTTTTGTCTTTTGTGATCTCTCTGGGTTAGTCCAGAAGCTTCTGCTGCATGGGGAAAATCTTTGTTCTATATATAATCACTGACTGTCTTTTTTTTAAGGAAGTATTCTGTTTTGTATTTCTTGTTTGTCTTTAGCTAATAAACTATGTTATTGTTCAGATAACCTTGTGTTGCATTCCAGCATTCTACCCGCCTTGGTAAGGGGCACTCACCAGACCATCACGAACCTAAAGGGGGTGGGAACAGGTGCAGGTAACACTTTATATAGGGTTAGTTAACACTGTCCAGTGCTACATTTAAAATTCTTACAACAATGAATAATGCTTTTTTTTACATTGTAGAAAGACATCATCACTCAGTTTTGAAAAAAAAAAACCACTGTTATTGTTATTATGCTACTCTGAAATAACAGCAAAAGGGGGCTGAGTTACAAAGCATGGAGTTGCTTGCAGGTCTTTGCACCTGTGCACATATATGCATCCTTTAGTGGCTGGCTGGATTTATTGCTTGTAGTAAGTAGCATATAATCTGAGAAGTGAATCTCAAGAACTGATTGCAAGATCAGCTGAATACTTGGGCAGACAATGAAAGCAGATAAAGCAACCTAAGTAGCAATTCCCAACTGAAAAGTCTCAAACTGATTTTTGTTTTTATTTATTTATTTAGATTTTTAGGCCGCCCTTCCTTGCAAGTAAGGCTTGTGACAGCTTACAACAGAAGAGGACATCTAATGAGTAATTAAAAGTTAAAAACCAAGAATAAATACATAAAGCAAATATCAGTAATAATTCATCAACATAATTTAGTCAATCCAAGATGATGGGGGGGAATAAAATTTCACAGGCCTCCGGGGGGGGGGCAGAAGAGAATGGAGGGCATGAGAGTGCCAGGTACTACATACTGTACCACTGTTGTCCTCAACTACAGAGCGTGTAGCAAGGGAGGAGTTATTGAAATATAAAAACAGGAAATCTACAGGAAGAATTACATGTGGTTTTCAATGTTCCAGCATTTCCAATACAATTAGAAGATCAATTTGTAGACATTCCAGGTTGTCAGTTGCCACCATATAAAAACCTGAGAAATGCTTTGGTTAGATCTGATTTCTTTAAAGGCAGCACAGCTGCAACTAATTCAAGAGGGTTCCTTAAGTGTAGACATTGTAAGGTTTGTCAGTATATGGTAGAAGGCAGCAGTTACACTGATGCAGACACAAGGTTTATGTACAATTTTAATTTTACTGCAACCTGTTCTACAAAGAATATAATTTACCTTTCTGTCTGTCCATGTGGGTGAAAATATGTAGGGAAGACTACCAGGGCAATTAGGACTCGGGTGCTGGAGCACCGGTCAAGAGTGAATAATGCTGTTGAAAATTCACCAATGGCTGGGCATTATATGCAGGCAGGTCATGATGTGAATGAGATGAAGTTTATAATTCTATATTGCCATCAAAATAAGCCCTTTCAAATGCAAAACACTGAACAGATCTTATTAAAAAAGGAAACTAAATTCATCTATGAATTAAAAACATATCATCCTTTTGGTATGAATCGAAGTATAGACTTTAAACCTGATATTGGTTAGCAGTAAGCTTTCAAATTACTGGACCTGTGCAATTGCAACCTGACATTCCTCCCTAAACTAACTAAAGCAGCAAGGTGTAAACTGCTTAACCTGTACATCTGCAGCCTGACTTTCACTTTTAATTAGTACAGTAAGATCTTTTCCCACTTGACCTGTGTGGCTGCAGCCTGATATTTGGATATAAATTGTGATGCAACACATGGTGGGATAAAGACCCATGGTCCTTTGTGATTGATTAAACTGATTTCTGCATGTGTTACTACTGAGATTGGGGTGAGTTTCTCTGTATTTTTGTATCTATGCAATTTATACATATTTTTTGATTGTTTATCCTCATCTGTGTATGCCTTGAATTTGCATTTAGTCCCACTATAGCCTTTTGGATTTGAAAAATAATTATTCAAAATGTGGCAGCTTGCATCCGGACTATGCGTTGCTTATGGATTTCAAGATTATTTGGATCCTCCTGGAACTATATGAGTCCACTCCATGATGAAAGCATGTCAATTTGGACTATGAAATTATAATACAACAGGAGTGAGACACATGGAAATTTTTGGGACATTACTTCTCTGTACTATTGTGATTATATCTTTCTGCATTTGTGTTGTTTCTTGTAAGAATACTTAGGTTTCATCTAGTTATACTGATAGTGAACTTGGCATTAAATATTACATATATATATCACTTTAAATGATTTCAACCAGCGGTCTCTTGTGTTTTTCACCTCAACCAAATGCCTGGCAGAACTCTTCTGCCTTATACACCCTGCAGGGCATGGATGTTCTCTGGCAGAGTGTTCCACCAGGTGGGGGCCAGGACTGAAAAAGGCCTGGCCCTGGTTGAGGACAGCCAGATCTCTCCTGGGCTGGGGACCACTAGGAGGTTCTTACTTCCTGAGCGTAATGCTTTTTCTTGGGGTATACTGAGAGAGGCGGTCCTGAAGGTACCTACCAGTTGCATTTCCTCTGATCTTGGCAACTAGCACAAAAAGCTTCCTCTTTCCCAAGTCCTAGGTTGCCAGATAAAATTATCTTATAAAGTAGAGGCACCAACATTACTTAATTCCTTCTCCAGGGAGATCCATCTGTCTTCTCAATCATTGTGTTCTGCCAGAGGGTGAAGATTTTTCTGTTTCATCTGGTATACCATTACTGGCCCTTCTTCTTGTTTTTAATAGTGGTTTTTAAAGGCTGCTTTCAATCTCTTTTTACCATCTTAAGGGCTATTATCAGGTGGAAAGGCAACATACAAGTGTTTTAAATAAATAGATAAATATTAAGACTGAATAATGTTTCTGCCTAGAATCTTGAGTTCCTTCCAGTTGGAGTAGGCAGTGGTAAGCTGGTCTCTGCCCTAGGCAGTTTCAAATGAGATCCTAGGAGAAGGATCAGAGGATAGGGTTGTGAGGTCCCCCCTGGTCACCGGCAGGGGATGGGGGGTAGGGATGCCAGATCCAGGTTAGGAAGAAGAAGAAGATCTGGTTTTTAATACCCCACTCTTCACTACTCAAAGGAGTCACAGTGTGGCTGACAATCACCTTCCCTTCCTCTCCCCACAACAGACACCCTGTGAGGTAGGTGGGGCTGAGAGTTCTGAGAAAACTGTGAGTGACCCAAGATCACCCAGCTGGCTGCATGTGGAGGAGTGAGGAATCAAACCTGGTTATCCAAATTATAGTCCACCACTCTTAACTACTATACAAAACTCCTAGAGATTTGGAGAAGGGACCTGGGGAGGATAGAGACCTCAGTGGGGTACAGTGCCATAGTGTCCACTCTCGAAAGCATCCAGGGGAACTGATCTCTGCAGTTTGGACATGAGCTGTAATTTCAGGGGATCTCCATGTCCCACCTGGAGGCCGGCAACCCTATCAGAGGAAGCATATTGCTCCTGAACATTTGTTCATGCTTTGTTCTCATACAAGAGTAAAGCTCATTTGGGAGCAGGGTTGCCAGCTCAGGGTTGGGAAATATCTGGAGATTTTGGGGGTGGAACCTGGAGGATGCAGGGTTTGGGGAGGGACCTCAGCATGGTACAAAGCAATAGAGTTCAACCACCAAATCAGCCATTTTCTCCAGGGGAACTGATCTCTGCCACCTGAAGATCAGTGTAAAAGTAGGAGATCTCCAGGCCCCAACTGGAGGTTGGAAAATCTATTTTGGAGAGATGTAGCAAACATGGCTGAAACTTCCTGTATTGGCTAGAACTATGAAAAATTGTAGAAGAGTTGTTTTTTGCATATACAATTGGGCAGAATACCGTTAGAACATTTCCTCTTGTATCTCTAGGTTTGCATGGGCTAGATTTGGACTTCTGTAAAAAATGAAATTTGGGAATGTAGGCCTAGTTGTACAAAACCCAGAAAACAACACAATAAGACAACCCTAGTGGGGTAGAAGATCTGTAACTCCTCCCAGCTGACAACTGTACTGTGATTCTGTATTCTCCTACATGCCCTGCTGTGTTTAAAAATGCATTCAAAAATGACAGATGGTAATATGAAAAAATGCAGGGGATGTTAGAGAACCAGCTAAGCAAAATGATAAAGATTTGACTTATCCTCTTGCATCCTTCACATTATACTTTGTAGAAATGAAAGCCTTATTTATTATCTAAGAATGCAGTCCATGTGAAATGAAGAAATAATATCCTTGATGTCAGTGATGCCACAATCTGCAAATTCCACAGCTCTCTCTCTCTCTCTCGATAATCTTGATCTGAAGCAAAAGTATCCCAAATAAAGATTTATGCATGCCACAGAAGGCAAATTTTCCTACAGTTTTTTTTTTAAATTAAAGTTGGTGGCACAAAAGACTTTCTTACATGAGGCTGCATTATACTGAAAGTGTGTTTCTAGCTCAGAATTATCTTCTTGTCTGGCAGTGACTCTGCAGGGCATTTGGTAAATATGGTCTTTCTTCTCACCTGTTATTTGAGATCCTTTAAACTGGAGACTGAACCTAGAAATTCCTGCAGCCAAAGCATGTGCTGTCCCATTGAGTTATATCAACAATCCCTAAAAATACCAGTTTGGAAATGGTGGATTCATATTTGAGTTTTTTTTACAGCCCTACTACTTTCTAAGACTAGACCAGCATTGTCTACGATAGCTGGAAGCAACTCTAGGCAGAGGTCTTTCCCAGTCCTACTACTTTCTATAGCATTTTTAACTGGTAATGGTTGGGCTTGAACCTAGGACCTTCTGCATAAAACCCACATGCTCTCTCACTGATCTATAGGTGTGTCTTTAAGTGAGAACACACTGGAATATGGCAAATGATTATCGTTTTCTATCAGAAGACTGAGTTCGTGTTGCCAAATAAAATTCTAAAATTTCATGAGCAGATAGGGTTGTCAACTCTTGAGTTGGGAAATTCCTGGAGATTTTGGGGGGGGGGAGCCTGGGAAAGGATGGGCAGGGGTGGGACCTCAGTGGGTTATAATGCCATAGAATTTGGGTTATAATGCCCAAAGTCAGCATTTTCTCCAAGGAACTGATTTCTGTAGTCTAGAAATTAGTTGTAATTCTGGGAGATATCCAGGCCCTACATGGAAGTTGGCAACCCTATATGCAGATCGTATGAGCTGATGTTCTGAAACCATGGTTTGTTAGATGCAGAGAATGGTGCCTTCTGTCATTTCTGAGGCACATCTCAAGGTCTGGTGACCAGCAGCACAAGAATCACTTCATTTAAAATCCCACCAAAGAAAGCTGAAAAATTGTAGTTTATTCCACTGCATAGTTTTGACACTGGATGAACAATTTCTCAACTTTGAATCTGAGAATAATGGTGTGATTCACAGTGCTTTTACTCCCAAAGACTTTTTTGCATACAAGGGTTTGCAGAAAATTATTTTGGTGTTGTACCACAGTAATTAAAGCCAATCCATAAGATAAGGTTGCATTTTAAGTTTAAAAAAATAAAATTATTAATAATAAGGTCAGGACACAACCATGGTCATCATATATACATACGCCAGTGAACAGTTGAAAGCATATGTGGATGATGGCAGAAACATAAAAGTTATGACAAAGCAAGGTAAAATATCAACATATCAAATAAAAAAACAAACAGATCAGACAGATAAAGAATAAGCAAATACGGATGTAATGAAGTACTAATAAATTATGCCTCCAAGAGTGGGGAACTACCAAACATAATAGGGTGAACAGTGGAAGCTCTGATCAACAAGGGGAATCCCAATGGAGAGATCATTTGATAAGTATATCAGAGGAAAATCCAGGAATGGTAATTCAAGTTAAAGGGAAGAAGATCAGTCTCTGATATATAAGTTAAGACTGGAAGCCAGGTGACTATTTATTTAATTATTTATTTATTTATGGATTTATATCCCGCCCTCCCCGAAGGCTCAGGGTGGCTAACAATGAGGCACGTGCCAAGTTAAAACAGATAAAAATAGCATAAAAGAGAATAAAACAGTATAGTACAGTATAATACAACACAACAAAGTGACGGTGCTCCATTTATCACAAGATGGGATCGATCTTAATCCAACAGCAACGTTCCGGTAGCCTGTCATCTCTTTCTCCTTCCAGGGTCACCTTGCACCCCGATGGAACCACATACTGGTGGTAGTGGTGCAATAATGCAGAAGTTATGGTGATGGAATAATGGTGGCGGAGGCTCCTAATCAAAAGCCTGGTGGAAGAGCTCCATCTTACAGGACCTGCGGACCTGAGAAAGGTCCCGCAAGGCCCGGATCTCCTCTGGGAGCTCCTTCCACCAGGTAGGAGCTGCCACCAAAAATGCCCAGGTTCTGGTCACAGCAAATTTTATATCCCTGGGGCCTGGAATTTCCAGGTGATGTTGACTTCCCGACCGTAGTGCCCTTGGGGGAACATATGGGGAAAAGCGGTCCCTTAGGTAAGCCGGACCCTGGCCATATAGGGCTTTAAAGGAAAGAACCAGCACTTTGAAGCGGATCCGGTACGCTATTGGCAGCCAGTGTCGCACTTTCAGCACAGTCTGAATATGATCCCTCCTAGAGAGACCCATCAACAGCCTGGCTGCAGCATTCTGCACTAGCTGCAACTTCTGGATTTGTGACAAAGGCAGCCCCAACGTAGAGAGTGTTACAGTTGTCTACCCTCGAGGTGACCGTCGCATGGATCACTGTGGCCAGGTCATCGCGGTCAAGGAAGGGGACCAACTGCCGATCCAGCTGAAGATGGTAAAAGGCCGACCTGGCAGTGGCTGCCACCTGGGCCTCCATCATTAAAGAGGAGTCCAGGAGCACACCCAGACTCCTAACCTCTGACGCTGGGACCAAAGGCACCCCATCGAAGGTCGGGAGTGGGAGCCCTAACCCCAGACCAATCTGACTCAGGCCCAGGACCTCCATCTTTGCTGGGTTTAGTTTCAACCAGCTCAATCTGAGCCAACCAGCCGCAGCGTGTAACGGCCGATGAAGGTCATCCGGGGCAGATTTCGACCGGCCGCCTAACATCAGATAGAGCTGGGTGTCATCTGGATATTGATGACACCCAAGCCCACAACGCCAGGCAATCTGGGCAAGGGGGCACATGTAGATATTAAACAAGAAAAGACGACTGAGGGGAGAAAAGACGACTGAGGGGAGAAAAGACGACTGAGGGGAGAAAAGACGACTGAGGGGAGAAAAGACGACTGAGGGGAGAAAAGACGACTGAGGGGAGAAAAGACGACTGAGGGGAGAAAAGACGACTGAGGGGTGACATGATCGAGGTTTATAAGATTATGCATGGGAAAGAGCAGGTAAAGAAAGAGGTACTTTTCTCCCTTTCTCACAATACAAGAACTCGTGGGCACTCCATGAAACTGCAGAGCGGTCGGGTTAGAACGGATAAAAGGAAGTACTTCTTCACCCAAAGAGTGATTAACACATGGAATTCACTGCCACAGGAAGTGGTGGCGGCTACAAGCATGGACAGCTTCAAAAGGGAATTAGATAAGCATATGGAGCAGAGGTCCATCAGTGGCTATTAGCCACAAGGTATAGCTAGGGGCTCTGGGGCAAGTGATGCTCTGTCTTCTTGGTGCTTGGGGGGGTCAACAGTGGGAGGGCTTCTAATGTCCTGGCCCCACTGCTGGACCTCCTGATGGCACTGGTATTTCTGGCCACTGTGTGACACAGAGTGTTGGACTGGATGGGCCTTTGGCCTGATCCAACATTGGCGTCTCTTATGTTCTTATGTTCTTAAAATCGGGGACAGCACAACCCCCTGAGGCACCCAACACAAGGGGATGTCTCTGGAACTGCTGATCCTCTATCGCCACGCTTTGTCCCCAACCTTGGAGAAAAGAGGCAAACCATTAAAGGGTACGCCCCTGATTCCCCACGGCGGCGAGGTGGTGGGCCAGCAACTGGTGGTCGACTGTATCAAATGCAGCCAACAGATCTAGCAACACCAGTGCCACCACAACTCCCCAATCCAGATGCCTACGGAGGTCGTCAGTCAGGGCAACGAGCACCGTCTCTGTCCCATGACCCGGGTGAAAGCCGGACTGGAAGGGATCGAGGACAAGAAGCATCATCCAGAAAGCCCTGTAGCTGTAGCACCACTGCCCTCTCAATAAGTTTGCCCAAATAGGGCAAATTGGACACCGGCCGATAGTTGGCCAATTCAGCTGGGTCCAAAGATGGCTTTTTCAGGAGAGGACGGACCATCACTTCCTTGAGTGCCCCAGGGAACTGTCCCTTTGAGAGGGACGCATTGATAATCTCCCGCAGCGCACCTCGAAACCCCTCGTGGCACACGTTAATGAGCCAGGAGGGGCATGGATCAAGGTCGCATGTGGTTGGACGCACAGATACGAGCAATCTGTCAACTTCCTCCAGACTGAGTAAGTCAAAACACTCTAAACCCGACACCAAAGGCGGGCAAGGGACCTCAAGTTCACTCACTGTTTCAATTGTGGCGGGGAGGTCACGGCGGAGCACCAAGACTGTCTGCAAGGTAGCTCACAAATGCCTCACAGCCAATATCCAATTCCCTAACATTTTGCCTGCCCTGTGGCAGAGCTGTCAAAGACCGAATTGTACTAAATAATTGGACCGGACATGAGCTAGCAGATGCTATCATGGTCACATAGAAATCTCTCTTTGCGATCCATAGCCCGGCTGGAGGTTGCGTCCTCATCATGGACGTTGAAGTCACCCAAGACGATCAGCCTAGGGTGCTCCAACGCCCAGCCTGATACGGCCTCCAGCAGGGATGACAGGCTACTGGCCGGTGCGTTAGGTGGTCGGTACACCAGCCAGATTGTCAAACTCTCATCAGCCTCCAGCATCAGACCGACACACTCAACGCCCACAATCTCCACTGATGGAAGCACCCTGAAGGAGTAAGCCTCTCGAATGAAAATAGCCACTCCTCCCTCCCGCCCCCTAGTCCGTGACTGGTGGAGGACCGAGAACCCAGGCGGGGCAAGTTAAGTGAGAGCTACCTTTTCACCCTCCCACACCCAGGTCTCAGTCACGCACACCAGGTCAGCTCATTGTTCCTGTATAAAATCCCAAAGGATTGTAGTTTTTTTGTTAATAGACCTGGCGTTGCACAGCACCAGTGACAGAGGGGGGTTCTCCATCCTGGCCCCACTGCTGGGATGGGCCGTAGGCTGGAAGGACGCCAAGCCGCTCTATTTCTCTGCGTCCTTCCCTTGCAACCCCACTTAGGCCCACCGCAAAACTTCCCCCATCCCAAGACCACTGGAATTTGCTGCCCAGACATTTGTTATAGATTTTTCATAGATTTTTCGAGAGCTTATATGAGAGTAATCAACAATGGTAGAAATCTTGTACATAATGAATTGGTCCCATATCTTATAACACCACATTGTCAAGGTTGGTGGAGAAGATTTCCAGATGGAAGCTATTTTAAGTCTTGCAGCAGCAAGAAGGAGGGAGATAAGATTTTCATGGGTGTCAACTCGATCCGCTGGGTCGCAAAGGTTTAAAAGTAGGAGCTCAGGTTTTAGAGGTATTGATTGCAATGTGATTGCAGTCATTTGATTCCGGACAGCTTGCCAAAAAAATGTTGAATTATTGGGTATTCCCACCAACAGTGATAGAAAGTGCCAGTGGAACCACAATTTTTCCAACACTGCAGAGACAGTTGAGGATATATGGTATGCAGTTTCCTCGGGGAATAGTACCATCTGGTCATAAGTTTAAACATTTGTATCCATATATTATACATCTTAGAGGTGTTGGCAGGTGAGTTCCAGATTCTCTGCCATTGTGAGGGAGAAATTTCAGCTTGAATATCTTCATTCCATGCTGTTTGATAAGAAGGCTTTTGGAAACTGTCCGAAGTTATTAAAATTGTGTAAATTTTTGACAGAAGCCCTTTTATCGAGTCCGTATGTGTCAGCAGAATGTTTTCAAAGGCAGAAAAAACCTCTATTGAATGAGCCAGATCTCGCTAAAAATTCTGCCATGCTCTAAAGTTGCATATATTGAAACCAGGCTGCCAGTTTTTTACGGATTCTGTCAAAATAACTTTTCTCTCTCACCCTGCCCCATTTTACCAAGTCAATTGGGTGAGAGAGGCCTACAGTAAGCCAATCTTTAAAGGCCCCAGGTTCCTTGCCAGGTAAGAACCAATATTGCTTGATGAAAGATGAAAGCGGGGAGATCCCAGGAGCTAGTATATGTTTTTTATGATCCCAAATTTTTAATGCTGTTCTTAAAAATGGGTTCTTCTTTACATTCTTTGGTCTGCAAGATGAGGGTACCCAACAATTTTCCTTTGGTCTAAAAGGTAAAATGAAAGATGGTTCGATCTGCATCCAATCCATTGGGGAATCTATTTGTAAAATTCAAATGTATGTTTTTAGTAAAGGTAGACCGAGGCCTCCCAAAGAGGTAGGTCTGCTCAGTATCTTGTGATTCAGACAGGATTTCTTGAATGCCCAAAAGAAGTTGGATAGAGTACTTTGACATTTAGACAAGGAGGGTTCCGGGATAAAAATAGGAAGGGCTCTAAATAAAAAGAGAAATCTAGGAAATATGAAGCAACAAATTAGATGAAGACGATCTGAAAGGGAAAGGGAATTCCAGTCTTTAAGTCTTTGTTGAGTTGTATTTTTAAATTTGTAACCACTGAGGCTGTTTCCCCCTGAAAGTCTGTGATTTAGTACAATGTTGAGTTCCAATACTTTGCTGATACTTTCTTTAAACATGACAGTAGTCATTGTAGTCTAATCCCCTCTTGCTATGCCCTCCAATCCATGTATATATGTATATATGTATGTATGTATTTGTATGTATATGTGTGTATGTGTATGTATTATATGTATGTGTGTGTATATATATATGTATATGTATATATGTATGTGTATATGTATGTATGTATATGTGTGTGTATTCCTTGCCTGTTCAGGTTCAAGAAAATTGGTGGCTACATTTCTTTATTTCATTTTTAAATACTTATGGATGTACAGTCAGAAATTTACCAATCAAGATAGGATTTATATAATAGCCATTTTATAAAATCATTAAATGTTCTGTATTAGAGTGGAATTATGTTTAGGATTCAGGTATAGTCACAAACTGTACAGCCTGACAGTTACTCTGGCAACTTGCAACTCTGGTTTCATTTTCCTGGGCGCGAGAAAGAGCAGTGAGAGGAATGAGTGGCATCGCAGTTACATCCTGATAGGGACATCAACCAACATGAATAAGCATCTGTCTTAAAACAGGATTACAGATGCTGAAAACTTCTCAGTGAACATGTTTGGCAGGCAAAGATAACATTTTCCAAAGCTGCAATCACTGAGGCTTGGATCACCTTCTTTCTCCATTGTCTTCCTTGAGCAGCTGCTGAACAATTTTGCATCTATGTGGCACTACAGTTTCATTGCATCTATACAGTAGATTAAATTGATTCTTCCCCACTGTCGTGGATGGCTTGATCAGGTAATTAAATGACAAGGGAGGGGAAAACTACAACTCCCATGAGACTTTTCGAAAATGTACATACATGAAATCAACTTTGTTAACATATACTTAGACAGGCACAAAAGCGTAAGACTTAAAAAAAACTATAGGTTTTTTTAAAAATTACATTTATAAATAAACAGCTGTCCAGTTCGCTCACTCCTTATATAAACAATTACCAATGAAACAGTGCTGTGGAGAAAGAACTTGGGAGTCCCATGGATGTATATGTATGAAATGATGGTAATTGCACTTAGGCTACACTTGGAGTACTGTATGCATTTCTGGAAGCCTCACTTCCAAAAGGATCCAGACAGAATGGAGTGAATGCAGAAGAGAGCAACAAGGATGATCACGGGCCTGGAGACTGAGCCCTATGAGGAAAAGGCTTCGGAATGTTCAGTCTGGGGAAGAGGAGGTTGAGGGGGGACATGATTGCTCTCTTTAAGTATTTGACAGGCTGTCACCTAGAGAAGGGCAAGGAACTGTTTTTGTTGACAGCAGAGGATAAGACTCTCAATATTGGGTTTAAATTATGGGTGGAAAGGTACTGACTGGATATTAGGAAACATTTATTTACAGTATGAGCAGTTGAGCAGTGAAATCAGCTGCCTAGGGAGGTGGTGAGCTCCCTCTCACTGGCTATCTTCAAGTAGCAGCTGGATGGCCATTTGTCAGGGATGCTGTAGGCTAATCCTGCATTGAGCAGAGAGTTGGCCTGTACAGCCCCTTCCAGCTCTATGATTCTATGATATCATACTGTTTGAAAAAGTGGAAAGGAACTCACTAGACAGGCTCAAGCTTCTCACAAATGGCTAACAGCCTGATCTGTTTTCTCCTTGCAACCTGTAAACAAAACAGGAGTCAGGCTTAGAAGGGTACAACTTTTGTTTAGGATTGCAATCTCAGTTGCTAATAGAATGTGGATGCTTTCTGCTATGACCAAAATGTGATAGATGAGGGCCATAATCCCTATGAATTTCACCCCAAACTGGAGGGTGTGGAAAAGTTACATCCAAAAAATTGTTTCCTTCCCATCGATACCAAAGGAAGGAATGATTACATTGATTTCCTAATACTTTCCAATATTAAAGAAGACTGACTGATGTTCTCAACGGACAATGACCCAAATATAATTTTTACATGCCCTTATTGGTGGTGGATAGCACTGTCAAGTTGCAGTTGATTTATGGTGACCCTGTAGGGGTTTCAGACAAGAGACAAAACAATGTGGTTTGCTATTTTATGCCTATGCATAGCAACCCTGGACTTTTTTGGTGGTCTTGTCATTTAAGTCCTAACCAGGGATGACCTTGCTTAGCTTCTGAGATCTGACATGATTGGGGTAGCCTTGGCCACCCATGTCAGCACCACACCCTTATTAGTTTATCATTATTTCCCAAAGAGCACAGTATCCCATGAGATCAAGGGATTTTTGTTAATCATGTACTAAGAATAAAACTTCCACATTTTCACTGAATACAGGGCCAATTCTCATAACTTATTTCTGCACGGTCATATTTATGAGTATTGGTTTCCAACCACCTTTACTGCATGGATAAGTTAGTCATGTGTGAAAATTCTCATCAATTTGTCATACACCAATTTCTGCATGTTGCTTTGAGAATGTCTATTTACTTCTTCCAATAATCTTCTAGATACCCCTTGCTGTTGTTTTTTACACAGTCACCAGTGGGTCAGAGTCAGTGAGCAGCTATCATAGCAGTGATGGCAGCTAGAGCAACGCCTTAATAAGAGAAGTTCCCATTTACTTTACTGAGTGGCTTGATTAGGGAAGTTGCTTTGTACACAGTCATTAGAAGGGCAAAGCAGATTGACTAAGGTTAATTAGTAATTTTAATTATAATTCTGCACATGAGTAGACATTGGAAATAGCTCAAGAAACATCCTCTTAATTAAAAAGAAAAATTTAAGGGCGTATAAAAGATGATTTATTCAGACTTGTCATTTACCGCAAATTCTTACAGGCACACCAAGGCCAAGTGTGTTTTGTCAGAACATGACACTGCACAAACAGGCTTGTATCCAAAGATTTGGCTGTGTTTTTTTTAAATCAGTGTGGTAACTTCAGTCTTCCTAATGTCTTCTGCTTCTGGAGGCATGTGCTCCTCTTCATTCTTTCTCTCCAGTTTTCCTTCCTAAGCAATTTTTTCCTCTTGCCTTCTCTTTCTCACCCCTTTCCACCTAGTGCTTCCTTATTAGTGCTTTTGCTCTTGAGCATTGAGGCAACCCTTCCTGCCCTCCTTCTCATGATCTGCCTATGTTCACAGAATCCGCATTGCTGTCAGATGGCCATTTAGCCTCTGTTTGAAAACCTCCAAAGAAGGAGAGCCCACCACTTCCCGAGGAAGCCTGTTCCACTGAGGAACTGCTCTAACTTTCAGGAAATTCTTCCTAATGTTTAGCGGAAAACACTTCTGATTTAATTTCAACCCATTGGTTCTGGTCCAACCTTCTGGGGCAACAGAAAACAACTCCACACCATCCTCTAGATTACAGCCCTTCAAGTACTTGAAGATGGTTATCATATTACCTCTCAGTTGTCTCATCTCCAGGCTAAACGTACCCAACTCCTTCAACCTTTCCTCATAGGACTGGGTCTCCAGACCCCTCACCATCTTTGTTGCTCTCCTCTGAACATGTTCCAGCTTATCTATATCTTTCTTAAATTGTGGTGCCTAGAACTGTATACAGTACTCTAGGTGAAGTCTAACCAGAGCAAAGTGGAACCATCACATCTCATGATCTGGACGCTATACGTCTGTTGATACAGCCCAAAATTGCATTTGCCTTTTTAGCAACCAGATCACACTGCCGACTCATGTTCAGTGTATGGTCTACTAAGACCCCTAAATCCTTTTCGTACATACTACTGCCAAGACAAGTCTCCCACAACCTGTAATATGCATTTGATTTTTCTTACCTAAATGCAGATCTTTACATTTATCCCCATTGAATTTCATTAAAAAAATTTAGCCTAGTTTTCCAGCCTGTTAAGATCATCCTGTATCCTGACTCTGTCTTCTACCGTATTTGCTACCCCTCCCAATTTAGTATCATCTGCAAATTTAATAAGCTATCCCTTCATCCAAATCCCTTCATTCAAATCATTGATAAAGATGTTGAACAAAACAGGTCTCAGGACAGATCCTTGAGGCACTCCACTTGTCACTCCTCTCCAATCAAGATAAAACTTGAACCATGCAAAAATGTTCACTCTTTTTTGAATGTCTGATAATCATCAAAGGTATTCTGTGCATACATTTTTCACACTGGTTTCCCCACTGCCATCAATCTTTCTTTGTTATATATTAAATAACTGATTAAAAACAAATTTTTAAAAGAAGCATTTCAGTGCTTCTTGGATGGCTGGAGCCATCTTGTCCATCTATCCTACTGTTGCCTGGCTGACTCAATATTCATCAAGTCTGGACCACATAAACTTTATCATGGGTTCCCCTTTCATTTCCCCAATGTATCCCATAAGGGGGGGGAACCCTGTAACTTGCAAAAGGAGTGGTTTCTTTGACTGTCTGGATCCTGCTGAGGCAGAGAGTGGTGAAATCTGGGCGCCTTTTTGTTAGGGATTTCAATGTAAAATGCAGAGTTGATAAACACAGTGGAACACTTGTATGAGGGAGGGTTAAACTGGGAAACAAAACAAAGGATTAACATTCTCTCTGACTATTCTAACCTACATCTTGCCCCAGACAATAATCAGAACAAAGAGCAATAAACTTTCTACGCCTCTACCCCGGGACATCTTCTGATATATTGATTACCCAATTGGAAAATCCCAAAACTAACAAATTATGCTCAAAATAGAATTATGCTCTTTGTTCAAAATATAATTGATTGAAAACAGACTCCAAATCCCTGAAAAGGGGAACAGAAATGGATTGTCGGATTTCAAGGAGAAACTGGGAAAACCAGAATTAAGAGAATTTCTCTTAATAATGCTAGTTCTCTCCTTGCCACCTAGAAACTATAGTTGTTCCAATCAGTTGTGAACATGTACCACCATGATGACTGCTATGTGCTTATAAATACTGCCAATTGCACATGTGCAGAAAAGGCATATGTTCTATTCATGGTTGATTTTTAAATAGTGCATAACCTGCCCATGATTAATTTGGGATATATGTGTTACTGCAACTGGCCTGTCTTGATATTGGGGAAAATTAGCTATGAGACAGAGGGGTCTAGAAGGGTACAAGGGATCTCAAACCTTTGTATACCAAGGTCCAGTTCAGCATGAAGACTTCAGATTTAGAGAGTATTTCATAGAATATCCCTGCTTACAATCATGCTAAACAATCAAAATGTACACACAATCCAGAACTAAGAAATGAGGAGATGAGGATAGAGACGTTAAGGAGCAGTTATAGGGGTTATATTACCTTTCCAGATGTACAGACGTCTGTGTAGAAGAAAGTGCAAAGCCAGTGTTTCACGCTAAGAAAGGAGACCCAAAGCAGAGGCTTTGGGGATGTACCTTATAGTAGGCACCCTCAGAGTGCACATTGAGGTGGGGCTTACTCTCTATTTTTATAGGAATTCAAGGAGCAGTCTCCCGGGCCAGGTCTTGATGGGTTTAATTACCATTGATGGTCTTAACAGGGTAGGTTGAATGGGTTCTCAGGTTTAGACAAAAGGGGGAAATGGGTCTCTGACAGGTGTCAAGAAGAATCGTTAATATTTGGTCAATTTGTCTCAGTATCCTGAGGGAGGGGACAGGAAGGGTAGGTGTTGAGACAAAAGATTTCCACATTGGCACACGTATCACACAAAAGGGGATTATGTGGGGATATGGAGACAGAGAAGGTTCCCCAGATATCTCCTGAAGGAACTTGTGGTCATTCCATATATATGCCTTTGCTGAGTGGAGGGGGGGGATTGGAGATTGTTCTTGAGGGTGCCTTGTGCAACCTTAGACTGAAACCCTTTGCTGAGCTTTGGCTGGCTCTTTAGCACAGGTCAACTGTGTTCCCTTTGGCCTGGTTCTGTGGGTGTCTGGTTCAGAAGTGGGGTACCCCACTGTTGAGGTTACCCCATGAGTAAGGCAGCACCTCTGAGCTACATATGTGATCCAGGGAAGCCAGTAAATTGGGAGCCATGTCAGCAGTAGCTACCAGGCCAACTGCCGTGCTGAATTCTACCACTATATCGGTACAAAAGTATTTGAAATGCTGTTAATTTTGAACCGTGAGCAAATAATTGAAGCACTAATACAAGGCATTTAACTTGACAAAAGAAAGAGGGACTGGAAATACAGTAAATTCAATGTTGATTGCCCTTTTTACAAAGTTTGCAGCATCCTTGATTCCATCACAGCTTTGTTCTGCAGTTGGCAGCCTGTCTCAATTTTCAGTGGTAGTAACACTTTTGCCTTTCACCTGAGAAACTCCAACCCTGTCAGCACTATAACTGAAACAATGTTTTTGTTATCTTGCAAATTGTCAGTGTGCATTTAAAGAATGTTGATGAACTCAAATATGCCTCTTTAAAGCTGGAGAGCTTCAGGCTAAAGTGTTTCCCATTTTCTGAAAGCCTTTTCAAGAAGCTGAACAATTAAATGCTGGGCCACTATTCAGGCTGTGCCTAGTTATTGTGTACACTGATTTGGTGTCTGTTTTGGAAAGCAATCAAGTCTTTGTATTCATAACAGATCACAATCCCCCCCCATCTTTTTAAAAGGAAAAACAGCAGCTAGTGAGGGTTTCCCATTCTCCCGACCCTTGTGAACAAACACCAAGCTTTTCCTGTTTTATGTTCTGAAGGGCATAAGAGATAAAGAATAATAAAAATGGCCCTTCCCTATTGTACTGAAGCGTTTTAGACTGTAAACAGGAAAAGGATACACTATTTACTTATGTGGTGCAGAGGCCGGGAAGGGGAGGTGTTTATATTTATTTTGTTTATATTTATTTTTGTTGACTGTAAGATTCCTATGTGAGCTATGTATTGATTAATAAGATCTCAAATTATTTTTTTAGAGTGAAAAAAGTGAAGGAAATTCACTGAAAATTTCACGGGGAGGTACCTGTATTGGCTCCCCCTCAGGTTGAATTCACTTTTTAAAAAACAGTTCTTCCCCTCCCTCCCACACTTCTTTTTGCTGCACCTAATTGGCCAAGGGAGGGAAGGCGGCATGCTATAGTCCTCATCACATCTCAGAGCCTAAGCAGGGGGGAAATTGCCAAGGAAGACTCTGCAGAGGAAGCCAATAACCACCTCTGCTTCTCACTGGCCTTGAAATACTCTTGCTGGGATCACCGTAAATTGGCTGGGACTTGATGTCACTCGACACACACAATTGGCCAAATTTAACTGTATTGGATCTGAGAATTTTAAGCATGAATAACTGATGTATTCTTTCACCATAATATCCCATGTCACTAAATGTGCACATTTAGTCATTATTTATTTATTCTGGCATCCTGCAATTTTTGTTTTATTTTAAAGAAAAAATAAATTGGAAAATAATTGTCTGAAGCATGAGAAATATTCAACTAGTTATACATTTGCTTTAGAATGGCTCTGAGGTTCTTACAGCTTATGATGATTTAAATAATGGAAGATGGGAGAAAGGGGAATAGTTGAGCTTAAGAAAGAGATTTGGGGATTTCTGTACTCTAGAATAAGAGAGGTTTAGGACAGCTGTGTTCCCTAATATACAGAGTAGAGACTGGACAATCCTGTGAAAAACACGAAAAAGAGATGTGTATGTGTGTGCAAGAGACAGAATATGACTTGGCCGATTTCTAGTACAGAAGAGGGGAACAGATGAAAGTTATGAATCTACTTTCCAGTATCAGAAAGTGTGGCTATGATGCACTACATGTGATATATGTGATATGTACTACATGTGATGTGGTGCACTACATGTGCTATCTGATAATTTTGCCTTGTGTAGGTTGATGTGTTGATGCCAGGTGGCTGGACTGGCTTTTTGAAGAAGACATCCAAATATAGCATTTTGGATGCTTCTTTCTCAAGGAATCTTGAATGCATCTTTCTAGTATTTCATCCATACAAGTAACCTTGCCATAGAGTTAATAGATGACTTAACCCATCCGTCCTAAACCTGATATTTTAGGAAGTGAAGGCCATTGATTATATTGGCACCTAGGTTCTAGAAAATCATGATTTTGCATCCCTTTCTTGAGATTTGAATTGATAAAAACGTAAAATAAAATACAAATCTTCTCTATCATGGTGTTTCTTTTATTCCCCCCTTGGTTTTTCTCTTGGTTTTAGTTTGTAATAATGTCATAGTATTACAATGAGTGGTCCATGGGGTTGTGAAGAGGCGGACTTGACTGTGCAAATGAACAACAACAATTACAATGAGTAATAAAATAAATACTATATAAAAAGTTTAAAATATCATTTCAGTCTTTGGATGAAGTGAAAATGATCAGGTTGTTGTTAGTCTACTTTTAAAAGGCAATATTTTTGCAGAGGTTGCAATCCTGGGCATGGCTTAGCTACTTAATTCCTACTGAAGTCAATGTAGCTTTTTTTTTTTTTTTTTTTAAGCACCACTTTCTATCCTTTCACTCAGGTTGCCTGGTGGGAAAAATTGTTAATGTCACGTAAAAGAACAAGAGGCAGAAAAACATTTGGGAAGGTAACCTCTAGGTCCTCTAATTTAGGTTTTCAAATTCAGTTCCTTGGGATCAGAGCCTTGCCTTTTTTCAACTGTTGTCTCCTCCTGTTCATAAAGCAGCTCCTGTTACAGACTCAGTCTGATGTATTTGTGTAAGCTTGAGTTGTTAACCTGTAATTTTCTGGGGTCAGATGGTGTCTCCTTATCCTGTCACAAGAAGGGGGGGCTTGGAGTCTTTTGAGTTCTATTTCCTTAAGAACAGGATGACTGCAAAATCCTGATTAGGATTTACTCTACTCTTTCCTTGGACTCCTAAAATACGGTCACTGAGATTTTGACTGTATTTATTTAGAAATGTTGAAGACATATAAAATGGAATAAAATTCAAGGGAGGAAATATGTATCATGTATATCACAATTCAAAGTAGATTATAGCATGCAATATGACTTTATTACCATAAATCACAGCACACGTAACTTTAGCAATAATAGGTTTATAGTTTATTTTCTTTGAATTCCTCATGTTTCTTTGCATAAAAACTGCTAAAGTCTGGGGCCTATGAAGATGTGATACCTATAAAAAGAATGCTCCAGTAAGGAAGGTATATAATAATATTGTGGCATTGGATTCCCATTTGGATTCTTTTTTGGGCTCTGGGTTCTCATTCAGTACATCTTACTCCTCAGTTTTTCAAGCAAATTAATATGAATGTATTATCATATATGTGTTCCCTCATGGAGAAGCTGCTGCAGCTACAATCAACATTTGAGTCCAGTGGCACCTTTAAGACCAACACAAAAGCTTATACCCAGAATTAAGCTTTGTTGGTCTTAAAGGTGCCACTGGTCTCAAACTTTGTTCTGTTCCTTCAGACCAACACGACTACCCACCTGAATCTATCTGCAATCAACATAATTGCTGTTGATGTGAAGATATCTTCAACACGAAAAACATATCATCTGCACAAGGAAGGATGCATACGTATTAATTTGCATGAAAACAGGAGGGGAAGTTCTAGAGTCCACTTAATTTTAACACCTTTGTGGCAAATCTTAGACCCAGCATCATTAATTCCAGTGGAAGAGACTCCATGAAATAGTCTTCTGTAAGTACCATCGATTGCTCAAAGAAAGTACAACTTCAATCCAATCCTAGCCCAAAATCCAGTGCTTTGGATGAAAGTACTCGCATGCCATTGGCCGAGTGCTGGGTGTGTTCCACTTACCCACAGCCACTGGCAAACGGCTATCTCTCCCAACAAAGACACTTCTCCTGCTTGGCTCCTCTGTGGCTGTTGGTAGGCAACCAAGCTTGGTTCTGTCAGTAAAAAGACAAAGGAAGGAAGCCCTTTCCAGGCCTTTGCGAAGAACTCATTGGGGCCAGTCCTGACTAGGGTTGTCAGCTCCAGTTTGGGAAATCCCTTGATATTCTGTGTCTAAGGAAGCCAGTCTAAGGAAGCCAGAGTTTGGGGAGGGGAGAGGCCTCAGCTGAACAGAATGCCATAGAGTCCACCCTCCAAAGCAGTTATTTTCTCCGGCAGGGGGGGATCTGGAGTTCAGTTGTAATATCTGGTGATCTTCAGGCTCAACCTGGAGGTTGGCTACCCTAGGCCTAGCAGTTAGCACTTGAGAGCAGGGTCTGCCAGACCTAGGTTCTTGCTGTGGAAGCTGTGATTTTGGACCAGTCACAGACTTTCAGCATAACCCACTCCCCCACCCACTGCCAGCTTGGCCACTTTCAGTTAGAATAAACTGAAAATGTCTGTCTCTCCAGCTTGGCTTTGCCATGGCTGGCTGGCTACTGAGGTAGACCAGCAACTGTCAAACCATTCTCTTCAACCAGCTGCTGTGTGGCTGACTCCCCCCCAGGGTTGCTAATCTCCAGGTGAGGCCTGGAGATCTCCCGCTGTTACAATTGATCTCCAGATTACAGAGATCAGTTCCCCTGGAGAAAATGGCTGCTTTGGAGGGTAGACCCTATGGCATTATACCATGCTGATTCCTTCCCCTCCCGAAACACTGCCCTAACTCTCCAAGTATTTCCCTACTCAGAGCTGGCAACCTTACTTCCCCCTCAATGCCTGCTGCTAGGCAACCATGCTTGGTTCTGTCAGTAAAAGGCCCTTTCCATGCCTATTTTGACCTTTGGGAGAAAACTCATTGGTGCCAATCCTGACTAGGTTTGCCAGCTCCAAGGAGGGAAATTCCTCGACATTCTGTATCTAAGAAAGCCAGGGTCTGGGGAGGAGAGAGGGCTCAGCTGAACAGAATGCCATAGAGCCCACTCTCCAAAGCAGTTATTTTCTCCGGGGGGGGGATGCTGTCTAGAGTTCAGTTGTGATACCTGGTGATCTTCAGGCTCCACCTGGAGGTTGGCTACCCTAGGGGTAGCAGTCAGCACTTCAGAGCAGGGTCTGCTAAACCCAGGTTCTTGCTGTGGCAGTTGATTGGGTGATTTTGGACCAAACACAGACTTTCAGCCTAATCTACCTCACAGGGTTGTTGTGCAACTCAAAAGGGGGAGAGGAGAATGATGTAAGCTGCTTTGGTCCCTATTGTAGAGAAAGACCACTTTTCCTCCTGGGGAACCATTGCTGCCAATCTCCATGTGAGGGCTGGAGATCACTCAGAATTACAACTGCTCTCCAGATGGCAGAAATTAGTTCCCCTGGAAAAAATGGTGGACTCTGTGTCCTTATACTCGGCTGAGATGCCCCCCTTATGACAGCCAATGTGATGTAGCAGTCAGGGCTTCAGAGCACGGTAGAGGCTGCAGGTGTGTGCAGGAGGAGATGGAAAGCTTAAGAGTGAGGGGCAGATAATGGCATGTTGATGCTTGGCTCGGAAGGAGATTGGGTTGCCAACTCCAGATTGGGAAATTCCTGGAGATTTGAGGTGTGGACCTTAGGGTGAGGAGGGGTGGGACCTCAAACAGGTACAATGCCATAGACTCCACCCTTCAAACCAGCCATTCTCTCCTGGGGAACCATTTTTGCCAATCTCCAGGTGGGGGCTGGAGATCACTCAGAATTACAACTGCTCTCTAGGAGAGAGGGGGGAGGAGATGGAAAGCTGAACTCAGAGGGGCAGATAAAGGTAGGTTGATGGTTGGCTGGGAATGAGATAGTGCTGCCACCTGCAGGTTGGGAAATTCCTGGAGATTTGAGGGGTAGAGCCTGGAAAGGGTGGGGTTTGTGGATGGGTGGGACCTCAGACAGGTACAATGTCATAAACTCCACCCTCCAAACCAGCCATTTCCTCCTGGGGAATCATTGTTACCAGTCTCCAGGTGGGGGCTGAAGATCACTTAGAATTACAACTGCTCTTCAGGTAGCAGAGAAAATGGTGGACTCATTATACCCTGATGAGGTCACCACAGCATATTGACGCTGAGTGCCCAAGGCCGGGGCTCTCTCCCAGAGCCTCTTTCTAGAGCTCGTTGTATTTATTTCCACAATGGGCCTTATTCCTAGTATTCTATAATGCACAGTGATATTGTAAACGTTTTATTAGTACTAACTAAAACATCACAAAGTTGCAAACAAAGTTTTGGAGGAGCTTCAAAAGCAGGGCTGAAAATGAGAGAGAGAAAAAAACAGTTTGATCTATTAGCAAAATACAGCAGTCCAGCAAATTTTTGAGTGGGCTTTGGACTTCATTAATGAGATTATGAAGAAACAATGTATATTAATGTGAACAGATTATTCAGGATGAGAAACATTTTTCACAGTGCATACATTCACAAACAGACTTCAAAATTTGCTTCTTAATTCAAGTTAATATTTCTGAGCTTTTTGCTAGAAGTGAGTATATTTCAGAAAGTATGGCCACATTTGTGACATGAGTAATGAGCTCAAGTGAAGCAACTATAAACCAGCTTCCAATAATCTTTAGTATTGTACAGCTTTATTGTATAAATAGCAATGAGCAATTTATAAAAATACACTAGCATTAGGGAGGATATTTTCCTTTACTATAGTACAATGTCAGAGCCAAAGTCTATGTGAATTAAAGAGTAGATGGAACAGTTATATACCAACCACCATCTGTAGTCTATACTAAGATAATTCAGTCTTGCCTCCAAACAACTCAGTGCCGCAGTTGTGTGATAGAGGGTGAAACCCTGACCCATCCATACAGCCCATAGTAAGATCAGTTGACTTGAGACATAGACCTGGTCCTGAAATATTGTTATGTTATGATTGCTGCTTCTGCATAGTCAAGTGGTATACCAGTGTGAACTTTCCACAATATCTACTGAATTCTTGTGGTTGCCAGTTGCAGAAACTACTAATGAAGTATGGAACTGATACAGAAGGGGAAACTATTCTGAAACTGACCCAGCTCCTTTCCAGTTATTTGCTCTCTGAACAACATACTTAAGTTTCCTTTGGCAAGTTTTTTTTTTAGTGGGTCCCTTTTTTATTTCTAATTCCTTGGCCATGTTTGGTATTTTTTTGGTGATCTTATGTAGCATAGTAATTTAATGTAGTTTGGATGACCTAGTTTATGTCCAAGTCATATATAAATCACTAACATTTATAATCTGATTTTGTAATACAGGAAAATCAGAATAAACTCTGTTTCTGTAGATTTGTTCTTAAATGTTTTCCCATAAGAAAAAAGAAAGACCCTTGCATCATTATTTCCCACCACTCACCCTGTGTTAGGACTGCCATTTGATCATAAATTGCAAGCTGTACTGATAAACACTTGAAAACACTTTAGGTTCACCTTTTGATTTGTTATCTTAAATCTCATGCTCTAATTCAATATTTAGTAACACAATGATAACACTGCATTGTGAATTTAAACATGAAGCAGTATGCACTGAAACAGGATTATTTTATTGGAGATGTTCTGTATTTGCATATTTAGACATTCTTTGACAGAATTTGAAATAGTTGTATGTCCATGCATCTGTCTACCTGAATACTTTTATACTAGAAACATAATACTTTTCAAGTGTTTTCACTGAGATGGACATCCTATATTTGACTGATTTATGGATCACTGGTAGTATATATTTCCCTACACTGTGACTCCATAATTTTGCTCCTAGGGTTCTGTTGGTAAACCTCAATCAGCAGTGAATTATGCTGTTTTAGGTCTTATTGAAAACAATGGAATTTGGGCATTAATTTAGGCAATTCAGATATTGCGGTAGTTTGCTTTGTGATGTGAAGGGAAACAAATCCATTTTCTTTTAGTGCTGACAAGCTCAGATAATGCTCAGAAACATCTGCCCTTGAATAGCAAACAGTTGTTAATTCTTCTGAATAAGCATTAAGTGGGAATGAGTAAATTGTTGTATGACTCAATGATCTTCTCAGAGGATACAGATGTACATTTCAGAAGGGTCTGTTTCCTGGGTCTGTTTAATATTGGGGGGAGGCAGAGAGCCCTAAATGCAGTCATGCTCGAAAAGATTATTAAACTTCTGTTCTCTATTTTCTTTGTTGATTAAATGTCAGGAAGTGAGTTTGGACTTATGGTTAAATGTTTTGGTTCTGTGTTGCTGCTGCTGCTGCTGCTCACACTATTCTTTCTTTACCTTCACTGCCCTTAGTTTCATTTGCCCTCTGCAGTTAGCTAATCCAACGGCATGTGGCAGCTCTCTTGTTTATGATGTCATGATAACACAATCACAGATTATGTTAAATGGAAGTGAGAGTAAATGAGGCCAAGGACAGTAAAGACAAAGAAACTTGGACCTGAGAATAAGCAGTAGCCATTGGTGAAAGAGAGCAGTGAACAGTGTTGAAACAATGCACATGTCCAGTGAGGTGAGTGTTTTTCGATGATGAATATGTTAATTTTGAATTAAATATTAAGCATTCTGTTGTGAAATACAAGTCACAATGTTTGGATTCTGTTAAGAAGGTAAGCAGTTTTAAAAATTGCTGGCCATGATTTACTTTCAAATTTACATACTGAAACAAATACATACAAACTAATTTAAAAATGTTTATTGACTACCGCAAGCTATTAGAATGAAGTAAAAAATGAGGTGCATGAATGCATTTTGTTTTCCTGATATCTTTTTTTACCTTCCTAGATACACATGCACATATACACAGAAGCATCTTTTTAATAATCATGTTAAACTACCATGCTATTCTGTCTCGCACCAACTCACTAATGCGATCAGCACACATTGATTTTTCATTAATCTTTAATTTGCTTAATTTCGGTGAACTGTTTTCTTAGAACATTTCCCATCTTTCAGCTGTATGACTACACTGAAAGAGCTATGTGTCATGCTTTCTCTGTCGTTCCCATTTCAATATAGATTTTATAGTTCATTACCTGTCAATCAGTTTTAAATGGAGCAGTATTCATTTTATCATGTTCTGTAAAACACTTGTGTGCTTCTTTCAGTGTCTTACATTTATTTCGGTCCTAGCTCTATTTATTTCACTAAGCACTAAAGCCATCTGTATCCACACTCATTTTAACATGTATTTATTTTAGCAAAAGCAATATTTTTCTTTTATGCAGCATTCATTTGGGATGTTTATTCAAGCAAATAAATTATGACTCAGTGTCACTCTGAAAATTCCTTAGCTGTGACAAACAATTCTTCCCCTTAGTATTTTTTTATTTGTCGCAAACCTCAGAGAACTATAATTCTTTTCAAACCCTACTTAAGATGTATCAAAACAACAGATGTGCATTAAAAATACACTTGATACAAACATTTAAAATCTTTTGTGCAATTGGAGACTTGCAGCCTTATCTTTTGAGTAATTGCTAGCTGTCCTGAAGAAGAACGTTGGTCAGGGATGACTCACTTATACATATACACCCTGTATACTTCAAGCATTTTCCTTAAGTAGCAATCTGTGTTCACCTTCCTCTAGTGCTCTAACCCTTTTAGCTGTGGCTTGAGTACATGTTATTTTATCATGGGGATGCGATGCTATTGTGTAGCCCTAATTCCAGAGGAGTGTCCACATTACCCTGTTACAGCTTCTTAAAGATCACACATTTTTATTCCAGAATATTCATAGACTTACCTATTAAATTCCTTGGCAAATAAAACGGCCTTGCCAGTGCCACCTGAAAATGTCCAGAGCCAGTGTCCCCCTCACCTTCACAGGGAGCACATTCCACAGAGTGAGATCTGCAGTGGAAAAGGCACAGGCTTTGGCTGATGCCAAGCAGGCTACATTGAGTCACTCTGATAATTGAAACATCAGTGACATGTTCACAGTTGGTGACCATGGGGCAATCTGAACACACAGGACCATCAGGTCTGAAGAGAGCCTCCTTCCAAAAACATATGTCTGGGTGCCGAATTATGCACTCACCCAGGACTCTCCAAGTTGAGTTGCTGCTTTGCAGACTTTCCTTCTGATGAGGTCTACTTTTTCAGGAGCTTTGCCTGTAGTGCTCTAGGAGCTTGGACTAAAACAGCTTACTGTTCAGAAGCCATGTGCAAAGGATTTCCTCGTCCTCCAAGGCCTTTTGTGTTGGGATGTCATTTTCACCAAAGCTAAATAACAATAGCATTGGGGGACCGATGCAGAAGACTTGATCTGACATAACAGAAAGGAGGGTGGTCCAACACATACCCCTTCATCCCATCCAGCAGATCTGCAGCTGGTCATCCAGGCCCAATTCAATGCTGTAGCCAGAAGCAAAAGCATACAATCCAGCTCAAAAGACGATACTATGCCTGACGATCCAAACAGTCTTCCACCGGCCTGCAAGAACATAAGAGAAGAACTGAAAGCGTATGTAAGTCTTATAAGCTGAGGAAGGCCAGTGCCCAATGGCCTGAATCTGATCAGCTCTCTGATCAGCCTCCATAGCTGCCCCAATATGAAAAAAATCCAGAGACCCATATCTGAAATGCATGCCCACAAAACACTAATGAATTGGAATTTGGATAAGATGGTGCCATTGACATGAACAAAACAGGGGCCATTGGGCCTCAAGGACAAATAATCGCTCATGGAATGCACTGGGCAAGGAAGGCCTGGAGGGGCTGTGCGGAGGTGAGCCATTGTGCCATGCCCCCATTTTTCTGTTTTGGACCACCTCAGATAAACAAGGAGCTCACAACCCTGAATTGTAATGTCCCAGTGGGTCAAGACCAGGCCAGATTTATTACAGTGTAAGCAACCATGAGTTCACTACCCTGAAAAGCCCCAGAAAAGGCCAAAATGAAGGCTGCATGAAACAAGGTGGTCTCGAAGGAAGACCAACACACACTAGAGAGCTGTAAGTTAAGGCCACAGAGAAGTGGAATGGTAATGGGTCTCCTGGAGCCAGAAATAGAGGGGACAGACCTTTTCAAAACCCTCAATGGAGTGACCAAGCAAAAAGGAACAGCATAAATCCAGGACACCAAGGGCCTTGCTATAGAAGTACAATGTCATAGACTCCACCCTCCAAACCAGCCATTTTCTCCTGGGGAACCATTGTTGCCAATCTCCAGGTGAGAGGTGGAGATCACTCAGAATTACAACTGATCTCCAGGAGGCAGGACAGAAGGCAGCTGCAGTCAGAGGGGCAAATAATGGTAGGTTGATGGTTAGCTGAGAAGGGGACATGGTTGCCAACTCCAGGTTGGGAAATTCCTGGGGATTTCAGGGGTGGAGCCTGGAGAGGGTGGGTTTTGAGGAGGTCACCACAGCACTGAGTGCCCAAGACCGTAGCACTCTCCCAGAGCCTCTTTCTAGAACTCATTGTATTTATTTCCACAATGGGCCTTATTCCTATTTTTATATAAGCTTCATTGTACATTTCTGTTTGCCTAAACTAAAAAAAAAGTATGTACTATAATGTTATGTAACTTCTTAAGTGACTGCTTTCTTAACTGTGTATGTGTCCAAAGTTCAGGAACATTATCAATTTGCACAAATGTTCACATAGCAATTCACTAAAATAAAGGTTTATGAGGCATTCAGGTCCAAGGAAATGTGCTATCCAAGGAAGTTTACCTTATCTGTTTCTTGAACATTCCACGCATATACACATACACCCAACCAGTTCCGGTGTATGAACTGGCTATTTTTGTTTTTTCCAAATTCCATTTCAATACCCTACCTCCATATGTCTAAATAAAAAGAACACAGATAGGGTTGAGGTGCGAGTTGTTCATCTCTACATGTGGCCTGATGTCATGTTAATCTTTAGATTTCTAATTTCTAATGAACTTTCATTACAGATCATGAGTATTTATAAGAAGTAATGCTTCTAATGTATGATTGTATACCTCTGTCTCATCTTATTAGTATTCCTAGTCAGGAAACCATGATTCTACATTATTAAGAATCTCACACTGGATTGCATTTATTATGAATTACAGTTATTAAAATTAACTGAAGCATGATCATTTTAAAAAATGAAACTGTGGCTGCTTCCAGGTTTACAACTGTTATGAAATTATAATTACTCTAACAAATATATTTTTCAAATTTATTTCAAGCTTCTTAAACTACAGTTAAATGAACCATGTAGTACATCAAAAGTTAGGCATATATCTTTTTAAATTGTTTAAATAAGGAAGTACCTGAACTGGGACTTCTGTGAACTTTTAAAGACCAGTCTAAGAATGTCACTGCAAACAATCATATAGCATATAAAGACATATAATTGGACACCAGTTGTATACTTTACTCATGAGATGGGATAGACCTTTATCATATAAAAAGTACTGAAAGAGATGGAGAAAATTAGGCCTTTGGATGTCTGGTCATTGCTGGCTGTAAGGCTGCCTTTGCTAGCACCAATGATACTGTAACCACGCAGCTGGGTGATGGGGCTGCCCACAAGGAAGAAGACACACAAGGAGCCAAAGAACAGAGTAGTGCCACCAGGCATAGCACACGGTTCTCTGGGGACCCTGGAGCCATGGGGTAAAAGACTACTCTGTTTTGTTGGGAGGGGCTGGAAGTGCAACTTGATGCCATGCTGGTTGCCAGATCAATGCAAGCCAGGCAAGATTCTGTGGTATCACAAGGTTGGGGTTGGTAGGTGGGTCTATGGTTGCTAGGTTTCCTGCTATGGCAGAAGGTTTCCCACCAATCATCTTTGTTGCCCACCATCACTCCAAGTGGCAGTAGGAGAAAAATAAAGACTAAAGGACTGCTAACATCTATACTGGTTCACCAGTCTATACTAGTTCAACCCAGAAGTGACAATGGGTAGCTCCAGGAATCACCTTAAATGTTACGGTTGTACCCAGAACTGCCATTGCATGCTCCCTCCACCCCCCGTGTACCTGCTCTCCAAACCTCTCACTAGTTGCCAGGCTTGGTAACCCTAGTGGGGTCTGACAGAGAACATATCAGTCTGAAGCTTCTGGCAATGGAAGGAAGGAAGGAAGGAAGGAAGGAAGGAAGGAAGGAAGGAAGGAAGGAGAGTTGGTTTTATACCCCACCCTTCACTACCTGAAGGAATCTCAGAGTGGTTTACAATCACCTTCCGTTCCTCTCCCCACAGCAGATACCCTGTGAAGTAGGTGGGGATGAAAGAGCTGGGACTGAACCAAGGTCACCCAGCTGGCTGCATGTGGAGGAGTGGGGAATCAAACCCAGTTCTCCAGATTAGAGTCCTGCTGCTCTTAACCACTACAGCAGCCTGAAATGTGGAAAGAGAAACTGAGTAGCTGAGAACCCCATCCTCTCCCTGGCTGAGACTCTCTTGGCCCCTTTTATGACTTCCCACTCAATGGAAGGGGTGGGGCTGTTGCAACAATTCCCAGTCTCCCACATAAAATAAGACATGTCCTTGCTTATGGTAATGGTGGCATACAATATGAAATATCATGAACGAAAGGGGGAATGTTTCTTGAGAGGAGTCTCCGTTGTGGAGAATCACTGTCAAGTAATAAGAATCTTAGCTATTTTATGGCTTAGAAGGTATGAAACAGAATACAGCATTAAAAAATTATAATAACATTCCCTTACCATCTAGCCAGCTCACAGTCATAGTAATTCAAGAGGGAAAAAAGGTTTCCTATGCTAAAAACAAACTGTCTTTAAAAAATAAAAATAAAAACTGTCATATCACAAATGGAAAAGGCTGCGCCTTTAAAAAAAATCCTTGGGTGGGGCTAACCAGTGTTTCAGGTGAGGAAGTGAACACAGCACGTGCTATGGCTGTGACCTAATAGTATAGCTCTTATATCTTTTTTTCTCTTTATCCCAAACCAGGCGTCTGCCTGCTCCATATTTTGTTATTCTCCCTTTTCTCTAAAAGTGCATGTTGGCCTAAAGGAATCTTTGAGCCTTCTTAATGCTGTTTCCTCAGAAGTTTTCCAGTGCCATCACAAGAAAGGTCACATAAGCTGGTCATATATGTGGGAAGTAATTTATTAATATTGCAATTGGCTTTTATAAATAAGCCAGTGCCATATTATTTCTGTTATAACATTAGTCTTTAGCAAAAAGCCTGACTCCCATCAGGCCTTGCAAGGGCAGTCTCTTTAACAAACTGCCTTCTGCCTGGCTGTGGGAACCAGGAAACTATGTTTATTCCAGGACTCTTTAAGTCTTTGAAATCTAACTATAGGTACTTAGAAATGTAGATTCAGATTTTAAGGTACATCTGGCAGGAAAGACCCTTTTGGTTCTAATAGCCCCAATTAGTTACATTAGAGTGCCAGAAGGTGCAGTCTTCTTTATACATCAGAGACAACACCAGAAGCATCTGCTTATCTCACAGTAAAAGTACACTGGGAAACCATTCTGACACTAACCGTTGCAATGCTGTAATTTTAACCATCAATTGTTTTCAGAACATGTAGTGTAAACAGTTGTTACCCCTCATGCCATCATGAAAGAGAACATCTTTGTACATCAAACTTGTGATTGAAGTCAAACTGATGTAATTCACCAATGTGTCGATTCTACTGTAACTCTTTTGATCCACCTCTATAAAAGAAACTGCCAAACAAGGCTTCCTTGTCCATTCTCTGGAACACTGAAGAGACTTACTCTCTTTGTTTCTCAGAATGCACCCGAAGGTCTTCACTTTTTACTGTGTGCTTGATACTTTGTTTCTGTATTTTTGGTATGTGCATGTAGTTGATAGGAAATAAGAATTTGCATTCAGGGTTGCTGAGCTTCTAGCAACTGGCAGAAGCCAACCCCCCTTGTTTTGGTTAACCTTGTAAGTAAAGGTAAAGGTTCCCTTGCTCGAAAGCCAGTCGAATCCGACTCTAGGGTTGCGGTGCTCATCTCCGTTTCAAAGCCGAAGAGCCAGCGCTGTCCGAAGACGTTTCCGTGGTCATGTGGCCGGCATGACTAAACACCAAGGCACACGGAATGCTGTTACCTTCCCACTGAAGTGGTATCTATTTATCTACTTGCAATTTCTTGCTTTCGAACTGCTAGGTTGGCAGGAGCTGGAACTAGTGATGGGAGCTCACTCCGTCATGCGGCAACTCGGGGCTCGAACTGCTGAACTACCGACCTTCCACAGCCTGCAGTTCAGCGAACCCTTAAATAAACTATTAATTATGGTTAAGAAAACTTTCAGTGTGAGTGTGAGCTTTGGGTCTGCATCTCAGGCAGTGCCCAGTTTCTCTTTCTGCACCTTTCCCCGGCCTTTGGTAAGGGGCATACACCGAGACCTAGAACTGAGGTTCAGTGGGTGACATGCGTGTTGACACGTGTCTATCCATTCGCACGACAATATACTCGACATAAGAAGAAAAGAGAAGCCAATGTCAGATCAGGCCAATGGCCCATCCAGTCCAACACTCTGTCACACAAATAATTAATAACTTTGTATCGTGCTTCAATAAAACTATCTGGACAGTTTTTGTCTTAATTCTCTTCTCAATATAGTCCAGAAACTCATTGCTAAAAAAAAAAAAAGCAACATAGAATTGGCCCCTGCGTCAATTTCTGAACTTAATATTATTGGGGTATTTGGTTAATACAGCAGAGTTTGTCTAGTCATAGAAGCATAATACTGAGTGCAGTAAATAAATCTCCCAATAAGTATAATGCAAAAAAGGTATAAACTTACATTTATTCAATTAGATCCAGTTCACATTCAGGTTGCAGTCAAAAGAAGAGAAAGAAACCTAATCTAAAGAGTACTTTTCCTATCTAAATGGCCAGCTTGTCAGGCATTATGTGTATGGGAGTATGAGGGCACCGCATCTACGGGAGAGACATGTAAGGACATGTGTCTCCATGGAGGGCCATGTAAAGAGAGAGGAGGGGGCCAGAAGGCAGCTCCCAAGTTAAGACAAGGGGAGGCATCCCGTTCAAGGAAATAACACCTATACATACTTAAAGTGATGTAGTGGGTCCCCCAGTGTCCCCGCATGCTGAGTAACTCATTCCAACAAATAGGACAGGGGGCTTTGCTCAGGACAGATTTCTTACAAGTGGAATATTGGAAAGATGAGATAAGCAAGTAGTTGTGAATAAAACATAGACAGCTGGAGGGGCATAAGGAAGCAAATTCTCTCTGAGATATGTAAGTTAGGTAACCATGATTAAAGCTATGAATGCATAATGTAAATTTCTCATGCAAAAAGGGATTTATTGAGCCAAAGACAGTATTATTGTTTAAGATTGGATATTAGCCCTATCCAAATCTAATATGCATTCAGATCTCATTACAGAAGCTTATATTTGAATGGCATAAGAAATGGCAAAATGTCTAAACATAGTAATACATCGCTGAATTCATGCATATTTTTATTAAGAAATTTCAAGAAGGCTGTTTATGTTGAATAAGAACATAAGAGAAGCAAATGTTGGATCAGGCCAATGGCCCATACAGGCCAACACTCTGTCACACATTGGCTAAAAATACCAGGTGCCATCAGGAGGCCTAGCAGTGGAGCCAGGACACTAGAAGCCCTCCCATTGTTGCCCTCCCAAGCACCAAGAATACAGTTCATCACTTGCCCTACACTGAGAGTTCTTATCTATACCTTGTGGCTAATAGCCACTGATGGACCTCTGCTCCATATGTTTATCTAATTGCCTCTTACAGCCGTCCATGCTTGTAGCTGCTGCCACCTCCTGTGGCAGTGAATTCCATGTGTTAATCACTCTTTGGGTGAAGAAGTACTTCCTTTTATCTGTTCTAACCCGACTACTCAGCAATTTCATTGAGTGCCCACAAGTTCTTGTATTATGAGAAAGGGAGAAAAGTACCTCTTTCTCGACCTGCTCTATCCCATCTATAATCTTATAAACCTCAATCATGTCACCCCTCAGCCGTCATTTTTCCAAGCTAAAGAGCCCAAAGCGTTTTAACCTTTCTTCATAGGGAAAGTGTTCCAACCCTTTTATCATTCTAGTTGCCCTTATCTGCACTTTTTCCAATGCTATGATATCCTTTTTGAGGTGTGGTGACCAGAACTGTACACAGTACTCCAAATGAGGTCGCACCATTGATTTATACAGGGGCATTGTGATACTGGCTGATTTGTTTTCAATTCCCTTCCTAATAACCCCCAGCATAGCATTGGCCTTTTTTTATTGCAGTTGCACACTGTCTCAACATTTTCATTGAGTTATCTACTACGACTCCAAGATCTCTCTCTTGGTCAGTCTCTACCAGTTTAGACCCCATCAATGTGTATTTATATTTAGGAATTTTGGCTTCAATGTGCATCACTTTGCACTTGGCCACATTGAACCTCATTTGCCATGTTGATGCCTACTCACCCATCATTGACAGATCCCTTTGGAGTGCCTCACAATCCTCCCTGGTTTTTATCAGCCTCACTGTGACTAGCTTTCCATTGCTTAAAGGAATCCTTTTTACCTTTTACAGCTTCCATTACTTTGTTTGTTAACCATGCAGGCTTTTTCCTATACCTATTTGTGCCTTTCGTAACTTCTAGGATTTTAATTTTAAATAATCTCCATGCGTCCCCAATGGTTTTGACATTATGGTCACTGTTCCGATTGAGTGCAATCATTTTTATATCTCACCAGGTCTTGGGCATTACTTAGGACCAAATCCAGGATTGCCTCTCCCTGGTAGGTTCTGTGACCACCTGCTCCATAGCACAGTCATTGAGAGTGTCTAGAAACTCAATCTCTTTTTTTTAACTTGAACACATATTGACCCAATCAATGTATGGGTCGTTAAAATCACCTATTACAACACAGTTATTTCATCTAGCTGCTATCTTTAATTCATTCATCATTTTATAATCCTCCTCTATCTTTTGATCTGGTGGACGATAACAAACTCCCAGTGTTAAGCTTCCTTTTGGGCACACTATTTCAACCCATAGCATTTCCAGAAGTGAATCCAATTCTCTTACCCTCACAATCTTACTGGACTGTATAGCTTCTCTGACATACAGAGCCACCCCACCTCCAACCCCCCCCCCATCCTTCTGATGTAATTTATAACCAGGAATCACTGCATCCCACTGATTTTCCTCATCCCACCAAGTTTTGGAAATACCCACAATGTCTATTTTCCCACCAACACCCAACTCCCCATTTTTACCTTGGACACTTCTAGCATTTGTATATAAACATCTATAGTTTCCCATGCATTTTAAGCCCATAACCTTCCTCTTGCTGCCTCAAGAACTTGTCAGGCAGTCCATATCATTAGCCTCAGTCTCATTGGACAATTCTAATCAATTTCCTTGTAGAAAATGAACAGCTACCCCTTCATCTCTTTGAGATGAGCCATCCCAAACCAGAGACTTTTCATCTCCTGTCAGCTTTCCCGACAAGTATGTTTCTTTAAATGATTGGTAGGTTTCAGAAGAACAAGGGGGTGAAAGAATGAAATTATTGAGTGAGATGATTGGTTTTTGACTGAGAGTGTATGGGTGGAGCTAAGAATTGTGTGTGTGGAGAGAAAGAATGCAGCTGTCAGTTGTGGTCAGTCTACAGAGTCTGAGAAGCAGTCTTCTAATTAAAATCCCATATTAATGTTGTAAAAGGCATTAAGGTTCTGAAGGAGAAAGTAAAATACTTTAGGGGGCATATTAGCGACTAGAGAGAGTCAAAATTTAATACTGTCAGAGTATTATAAGAGTGTGAGAGGAAAAAGCTGATAGAAACCTGAGTTAAAAGGGAAAGCTGAGCAACATATAATAAACATTGGAGGGACTTCCGGTTTATGGTGACACGCTAGTGGACTCTTCTCCCAGACCTCCCAGGGAAGCGATCCACATGCCAGCGGTTGGGAGGGGGCAATTGTCCCCCCCCCGGAGCCTTTGTGAAAGGCTCCTAGCCATGGGACCTTTGAAGGGTGGCCTCTTCACCAGTGCATTGCTGGAGAATTGAGGTGCTCTTCCGCCCCGACAGTCCTGCTGCTGCTGCATCCATAATGGAACCAGAGCCGCCAACCAGGACAAGTGTTGGAGATTGGGCATATAAAACATACTTTGAGCGAGGTCTCCAGACCACCAATGGTTTAACCTTAATAAAGCACAATGGAACAGTCTTAAGCAAATAGCAGATTGGGATGACATAGTGGTTAAAAATGCGGACAAGGGAGGTGCTGTTGTTATCCAGGACAAAACTGCTTACATAGGTGAAGTGGAGAGACAGTTGAGCAATGGAGAATTTTATAAGAAAATCAACTATGATCCCTCCAATGAATTAGCTAGACTTATTGCTGTTACGATTAATGAAGGAGTTCTTTTTGACTACATACCGCTACAAACGGCAGAATTTCTAAAGAGGAAATATCATAGAGTACCTATTTTCTACACACTCCCTAAGATTCACAAAACTGGATCTCCCCCGCCGGGTAGACCAATAGTCTCTGGGACTAATTCCCTTTTGGAACCTCTATCCCAGTTTGTGGATTCGTTCCTCCAACCTTTTGTTGTTGCTTTAGACTCGTATATCAAAGACACTAGGGACTTCATACAGCAGATTGAGGGCATGATAGTACCAGATGGGGCTGTGATTCTTACTATGGATGTGGGGTCTTTATATACAAATATCCCTCATGAAGAAGCCAGGTTGTGCTTGTTGAGAACCTTGGAAAAAAGACCACTTAAACATCCCCCGACACACTTTCTCTTAGATCTTATTGATCTTATTTTTGAGAAGAGCTTTTTTCGATTTGGCTGTGACTTTTATTTGCAAGTCAAAGGGGTTGCCATGGGTAGCTCTTTCGCACCCAGCGTTGCCAACTTATTTATGGGCACCTTTGAGAATGACTGGATTATGAACAATGTCACTAACTCGTATTTTAAGGACATTCTGTTTTATAAACGGTACATTGATGATCTTTTCCTGGTGGTCAGTAATATGGAGGCAGCCTTGCCCTTTGCACGGTGGATAAATACGGTCCACCCATCCATTAAGTTCACGCACATGGCTAGCCGGGCTGAAGTCAATTTCTTGGACACTACAGTCTACATCACTGATGGTTGTTTGGCTATTCGTCCTTACCATAAAGAGACAGATAAAAATTCCCTGCTTCACTTTGACTCATTTCATGTACAACATTTAAAGACTAACCTACCATACGGCCTATTTCTTAGGGCCAGGAGAAATTCAACCACGTTGGCTGATTTTACACTAGAGGCTGATAGACTCTGCGGGCTGTTTAAAAATAGAGGATATCCTGCCAGTATTATATACAATGCCCGGTTCAGAGCGGAACGACGGAACCGCGCAGAATTATTTCAGCCCAGACCAGAACAACATGATACTAATAGATTATTTTGGGCCATGGACTATACCAACAGAGCCTTCACGATCAAAAACATCATTCTCAAGCATTGGCACATTCTAGGTGATATTTCGGCTTGCTCTCTTCCTCCCCGTATAGGTTTTAGGAGGACGCAGAACATTAGGGATAAGTTAATCAGGGCCGACATCCTTAAGACCCTTTCGCAGGATACCTTACCGCAGGGACACTTTAAATGCGGTAGATGTGCCGCGTGTCCTTTGATGTCAGAGACGGGTGTCTTAGATTTCCCGGACCTTAATTTCAAAAAATCCCTGACCCATTTTTCATCCTGCGCCACCAAATCTGTCATTTATCTTATCACATGTTTTTGTGCAAAAAGGTATGTTGGACAAACGTCCAGGTCCTTGCGGACCCGTGTTTTAGAACACAGATCAAAGTTAAAACATAAATGTATGACAGCTCCTATGACCCAGCATTTTGAGGAAGCTGGACATGGCCCCAATGATTTTAAATGTCTAACCTTAGAGGTAGTAAGACCTAAATCCTACACGTGTGTTGATATGCAAAAATTGCTGTTACAAAGAGAAGCTTTTTGGACTTTTGTACTAAAAACTGAACAACCTTTTGGAATGAATGCTGCTCTTGACTTGTCATGTTTTTTAGGAGAGTAAAATTGGGATCTTCACTTCAAATATTGTTCTCTCTCTTTAAATGCTGTTCTCTCTCTTTAAATATTGTTTTCACCCTTTGCTCTCTATCATTGTTGGATTCTCTCATTTTAACCATAGATAAAGTTTGTATTCAAAAAAGTATGTAGTGGTTGCTTGTAACCCTCCTGTTGTTGTATATATTGTTGTATATATTACTGTATAAATCATGATCAGTTGGCTACCTGAATGGGGAAGGCACGTGATAACATGGTGTAAATATAATGGAAGCTTTCAATTAACCACTAAGACTTGTTGTTGATGGGAAAGAACTTTTGTGCATAGGAGCCTTGTGAGCCAATTTGGTAAGTCCATCATAGGACTCCATTTCAATTTTCAATTTCAATTTTTATAACTAAGTGTTAGAACTTTTGTCCCTTAATAGTGTGGTTATTACGGTTATAATAATACTATGCTTTAATTTGCAGAATGTATGGATACCCTTGTGGTGATTTAAACTGTGTGGAGATCATTTAAACTGTGTGAAGATCATTGAAAAGTGTATGTATAATATTTAAGCTTCTTTAAGTAGTACAATAGTGAGATTGTCTGGAGTGACTGTTTCCTATGATATTATCTTTATTATTATATTGATAGGAAGTTTGATAAAGAATATATCTCGAAACGAACGCAGATACACTCGAGAAGTGTTCGTCCTGTTCCTGTGCTGTGCATCTTGTTGGCACCTGTTGGAAACAAGAATTAAATAACATCATGAAAAGTTGAATTTTCTACTGAACATCTTTTGTATATTTCAGTGAACTTTAGCAGCAATCTTTTTGTATTCATTGCATCCATAATGGAACCAGATCCGCCAACCAGGACAAGTGTTGGAGATTGGGCATATAAAACATACTTTGAGCGAGGTCTCCAGACCACCAATGAACAGAGAGTCAAGTAAAAGCGAAATGCCGGGAATTTAAAAGAAAGCCCCCAACTTCTGGTTTATGGAGGCGCACTGAGCAGACTCACCTCTCGGACCTCCCGGGGTGAAGCTGCGCACCAACGGAAAGGAGGGGGCAAGGTATCGCTACCCCCCAGGAGCCTGGTGAAAGGCTTTTGGCCAGGGGACTTTTGAGAGGTCGCCTCTTCGCCAGCATGATGCTGGAGAATTGAGGTGCTTCTCCGTCCCGACAGTCCCTCCGCTGAGTGTCTGAACAGAACTAGTGATGCTGACCTGGACAAACACTGGAGATCGAGCGGCTAAAACAGAGTCTAAGCGAGGTTGGATGACCGAATATAAACGTGAGTCGGACTAGAGCATATTCGCTAAGTTAAAAAGAAAGCTCCCCACCCCACGGACTAGAAAGCAAAGCGAGCGGGGGAGGGGCCCCTCCCATGCACATAATCTTAAAAGTGAGACCGGGGGGGGGGGAGCGGAAGTAAAAGCGGTGATATCTGTTGGGAAAGACTTACCAAGGCATGTATGAGCGCATATTCAGAGACTTTAAGAATTTTGGCGAAGGTAAACAATCTATAAAGATGGTGGGGAAGAGGACGGAGAAGGAGAAACTTTTAAAAGCGAAAGTAGCCGAGAGTCCACAACTTGAAGGAACCACCGAGCTGGCTAAAACGTTGGCAGAGTCCCTACGCCCCCTGCTGGACTAGATGAATAATCTCAAGGAACAGTTGTCAGCAATGAACCAATGTATCACTACTCAGCAGACACAATTGAACAAGACTCTTAAAATTACAGAACAAACAGCTGAGAAAGTGAAAAAAGTTGATGCCACTGCCCAAAAGGTGAAAAAAAAAGGTACAAAAATTGGAAAAGAAGCAAGTTTCTACAGAAGAACAGCTTTTACAATTACAAATGGATAAGACAAATCTGGTCCGTCATTTCCATGGTGTCCCAGAGACTAAGGGTGAGAATCTGAAGCAAATGATGAGCGAAGCACTGACCCCAGTGACAGATCTGAAGGCAGAGTATCTTATGAGCGAAATGGATGTGGCCTACAGGTCCTATTCCGTATACATAAAGAAGAATAATCTGCCTGGAGAAATAGTAATGCGATTCTCAAAGAGGTATATGAGGGATTCTATCCTGAGAGCGACGGCGGGGACACCCTTGAAAATCGGGGACAGTACCATCAGGATTTTGAAAGATATCCCATTTGAAATAAGACAACGGAGAAAGAAATATAAAGATATAATTCTTTTTCTTCAAACAAATGCAATTAGCTACTGGTGGTTATATCCAGAGGGCGTAACCTTCAAACTCCAGGACAAAAAAGAAAAGATTGACTCTGTTTCCAAAGCATGGGACTTTTTGAGAATCCAGTTGGGTGAGCCAGAGGAAGTGGATAAAGAGGAGAAGGACAGTAAGTCCAGTGGTGAGCCAGACTCAGAGTCTTCTGGAGAGGACTCTCCTTCTGAGAAAGGGGCGGCAGCTTCTAAAAGTCCTTACAAACAGTGGAAAAGACAGGATAAGAAAAAATGAAGGCTGAAGGATTCTGAATTGTGCCTTTGAAAATATTGTGGTTTACATTGAAATGCTTAGGGGTCTTTTTCCAACAGATATTTAAGATTTAAAAGTTATATTAGCATATGGATTCCGCTACTTCCATCGTGGACTCTACTTCAGAAAAGGGGGTGGCAGCCCCCAAATGAAAATACCAATTGAGGATTAGAAAAGATAAAACAAAATGAAGGGTGAAGAACTCTGATCTGTGCCTTGAAGCTTTGTTTTTTTTAACAATGCTCTTGTGATTTTCTTTAAACAGTTAAAATAATGGTTATAAAGATAAATAATATAGCTTAATCGACCATGTTTAATGTAATCTTAGCATTTTAGACACTGATACGAGCTTTTGTAATGATTTCCTATACTTTGGTTTTTAGTGGTTTTCTTTCCTTTCTCCCATAGATGTAGTTTCCCCTCTCCCTTTTTTGTTGTAGTTTATAGAAAAATGCAATAAAAAAATCCCCTACGGAGGGACAAATAAAAAAAGATTGAAGGTACATTATGAAGAGAGGGTAAAGTTTGAGAAAGAGGAGTGGTTGAGAGTGAGAGAGTGCTGTTTACAGTAAAAGATCCTCAGGACCACATAGTTCAATAAAGGAGCCTTAGAGCCAGTTTGGTGTGGTGGTTAAGTGCGCGGACTCTAATCTGAGAGAACAGGATTTGATTCCCCACTCCTCCACTTGCAGCTGCTGGATGACCTTGGACAAGCCATAGTTCTGGCACAGATGTTCTTGAAAAAGAGCAGTTTCGGTCAGAGCTCTCTCAACCCCACCTACCTCACAGGGTGTCTGTTGTGGGGAGAGGAAGGGAAAGGAGTTTGTAAGCCGCTCTGAGACTCCTTTGGGTAGTGAAGGGCGGGGTATAAATCCAATCTCTTCTTCTTCTTCTTCTTCTTAGAGCTTGGGCACAATACTGTGGGAAAGGCTAATTAATAAGACTGACATTAAATTCCTAGTGGCAGTGTTACATACCTTGAGTGAGAGAAAAAAACAACAAGAAATTAAAAACCACATCCTACCTAATGACATAATTTAAAAGAGAGGTAATATGACAGTGAACGTCACATAGATCACAGTGGCAAGGTCAAAGCGGGGCAGATAGGGGTTAGCTGGTGGGCTCAGCATAGGAAGCTAGGGAAAAAGCCCCAAGACAGGGAGAGATTAATAATTTCTCTCAGAGATACTCCTACCATCTCCTTGCAGGCTTTCACCAGGGTTCTAAGGAGCAGGTAGTAAGTCGAACCTTAGTCAGGACCCTGCCGATCTCACCTGGGAAAATAGACTGAAGTAGTCCAAAAAAGGACCCAACATTGCAGCCAGAGCCTCCAGTCTGCATATCACAGTTCATCTGAGAAAGCAGTGAACTGTGGAAGTACACATAGAACTGGGCATAATTGTGAATCTGGCCAATGGATTTTTAATGGGAATCCATTGTTTGAGAACTGGAAACAAAATTGACGAGACACAGTTGGGAGGGACATATCTTGTTGCTGCTTTTGTGGCACCGGGGCTCAAGGGAAGTGGGCAAGGCAACCATGTGGTTAGTGGTCAAGCTGCTGCATGGTCAGGGACAAGGGACAAGGGGCTGGGAGTTTTGCTTATGTGCCAGTGCCAAGTGGGCTGGAAGGGGGTGGGTGTCTTGAGGGCCTTACCTACTTGCCCCACCCCTATTTAGCAAGGTGTTACATGCCCTTTCCCGCCTCTGTTCCCCACAGCTTGCCTACCTACCCTCTTTGCATTCTGATCATTATGGGTATGTGTGCGTCTTTTACTAATGCCACAGTTTTAGGTGGTTTGGGCATGGGATGGATCCTGTTGGTTAGGGAAGGTGGTGCCTACTGGCCGCATCCCATGGTCCTGGGATCTCTCCTAAGGGATATTGGGGTAGAGCCAATTCTAAGGCATGCCCAGCTGGGGGGCTGTCGGCGGGGCTCTCACTACACAATGGCTGGCACCCATGCAGCTCCCAGGAGGGTTGCTACTCCTTGGTAGCACCCCAGCAGGTTGGCTGGGGGTGCAGGTTTCATTGGGCAGCAGGCAGGTTGCCTGACTCAGGATCCATCACTATGCAGCACCAGTGTTCCTACGCTAATCAATCATAGCTGTGGCCTCTTTACTCCAAGAATCAAGGTGTTCAGTGTCTATTTCCTTGCCTGCTGACCCTCTATGCCCATGGGGCCCGCAATGGAATCCAAACGCATCAGTGCCAGTCTAATTGGTACACTTACTGTGATGTTTGTGACCCCTTTACCTCATGTTTGTTCACAGCTTTGCTCACAGGTATTCATGTATAGTTCTGCTGTCTCATGTAAGTGTTTCGCATGCCCTCAAATAAGAAGCCTAGAGTTTATTTTGGGACATTCTGATTTATCTTAATGGAAAATATGGGTGCAAGAAAACAGGATGAAAGCAGTCTGGTTTTTTTTTTTTTTTTTTTGCGTAGATGTCTAGTTTAGACTTTAAATTTGAAGGGCACTTTCCACCATGAAATGGCTGAAATGATAGAGGGCACTCCCTAGAAGAAACGAGTGCATAGAACACCCTTCTATCATTGGTATGAGACATTTCTATGAACTATTCTTCCTCATCCCAAGATTTTTGAGATCTCTCCTAAGATGACAACAGATGGCAGTGGGAAATCAATGTTAATTTTGCCTAGGGGGCTTCCCCCCAAAAAACCCTTTCTTTGCAGCTGGTTACTAAGTATTAAGAAATGCAACTGGAATGTATTGTGAGGAATCCCATCTCAACTTGAGTCAAGTTATTGGCTGGGTTTTTTTAAAAAAATATGTTGAAGATGAAGAGATGTATTTCTAGACAGTTATAATGGAAAATCATATTGAAGGGACTGGATGAATGAATCTGAGATTTTTACTGTATAAAGTGTCATTTGATTTTTAAAAAAATACCTTTTATCTCATCAACACCAGGGGGCTATCCAGTTAATTGACAATTTCATGGATGACTTCTATTCTTTGTAATCTTTGCGATTTAATGCCATGTTTATTATTTGCTTATTAAATATAAATTTTGCTGCTGGTGGCTGCAGTCACTAGAATATTTCTTTCTTGGCATGCTTGAGCACATTTTGTGGTTATTACTGATTTCCGCACTAGGTTTATTATGTATAACCAGCACAGCAAGAAGCTAGTTTCCAAGGACCTGGGTCAGAAGTAGCCACTAACAGAAAAGCAGCAGATTGAAGATGGGAGGGAGTACTTCTCCTCCACTCTTCTTGGTGTGTACTTATAATTCTGCACACATCTTTTCTAAGATGTTTTTGTTCCCAGTTTAGATGCTGTATTTTAAAGCTCCTTCCAGAGATCAAATTATGATTAAACCATATGCAGAATTCTTCATTATGAAGGCAAAATTCAGCATCTGGTTCTTGGCCTAGTGTGAACTTTAATGAGAACAACAGCCAGTTAAATGAAACACTATAATGCAAAGCTGGACAAAGTTGGCCCCACACTGAAACAGAAATATCCATCTACATTGCATGCCACTTTCACTTTGATTGATTGTCGAATTTTATAGCAGCGTCCAGACTGCATGCTGCTTTCACTTGGTTTGATCTCTGGTTTTATGGTGGCTGTCTGCATAGATCTATGGCTGTTTTGTGGCCATTCAGGGGTGACTCTGCAGTCAGTACAGCATTAACCTGGGGTATTTGAATGTGGTTTTGAGCCGCATCTTTTTCTATTCCAGTGTGGGTTTCGTACAACAACGGAGCAAATACTAGATGCAGATTGGGCCAAAGGAAGGGATGGAGTATAAGAGCGGCAGCACTGATGAGGAACTGTTGTCCTTGTGTCAGCTATCATGAAGTGTCACAACATAATAACAAGGAAGGTAAGCACTAGACTGCTTATATCTTTGGCTTATTAGACTGAAAGTATCTTTGGATTGCCAGGCCAAGCCTGTAAACCATTTGGAAGGTGGGGAGCAGGGACATTGTGCGTGGAGCAGTGTTGTCAGAACAATGAGATCACTTTTGGGGAATACCATAGAGTTTCTGACAATTCCTACAGCTACTGCTATCACTTCTGTGTATTCCCGGGAAGTGACATCATTATGCAGGTGACAGTGGTAATTTATTTTTTTGTTAATTATTTGTTTTAATTTTTACTTTTCTACTGCTACCATTCCAAGCGGTGGTGGGGAACGGGAACTCAGGGCAGGGCATCCCCTGCCCAGACTGAAGGCTTGGCAGCTTTAAAGTTCTTGTTGTTGTTGAAAAAGGAATACAAGTATATTTTCATGGGGCTAAGATTCTTCATGGTAACATTCAGTAACATTCACAGTCCAGTAACATTCACATGGATTTCTTCTTGTGGAAGGTAGAAATGTGGCCTTGTATATAGACAGTGACTTCAAATAGAATAGTCAGTTTTCTTCAGAGAGTTACAGTACAGAGAAAGATACTGCATACTTATCTTTCTGGCTACCCTTTAAATCCTGGTCTGGAATACATGAATTAGCTTTCAGATTATAGATTGCACTTTCAAAAATAAAAATTTTAATGTGGGGAGCAATGAGTAGCAACATAAAAAACAAACAAACCATGGCATCCTTCATTAAATCCAATGAAGAGTTTCTGAAGAACTCTTCATAAGGCTGAATGTTTCAGTGCACATCAACATATTCTCCCCTCCAAATTGTTAATTTAGTGATTGGGACTAAAAGATCCCTCGAAGAGAGAACTCCATATAAGCATAGTGCTGTGTAAGTGTGCCTGCAGCTGGGGAAAACCTCACCATGTGGCCTGCTTTCCCCAAGGAAAAATCTGCACCTGACTACTAACCAGCCACCGGCCCTTCCTCACTTGCCCCAAAGTCCAGTACAGGCCATGGAGCTGACCATGAAGGCCAAGCTTCTCCCCTTTGTGTGCCCCATTCAGTGCTCTTTGGAATGCCAATGCCTAGATCTAAAGCTAAAGCTTCACCTCTTTCATCATCACTGGTAGATTAACCTCTGGATTTATGGTAGGGTCTTTCCAGTTGATTTTAATAAATGTGGCAGTGTTATGAAGGAACAGACTTCACTTAGGTTTGTCAGACCTAGGAATAAAGGTTAAAATCAGGATGTTGAATTTTGTGTCAAATTGAACATTTAGCTTATTTCATACCTCATATAAACAATCAATTATAAAGTGGTACACCAAATTTTCAAGGCCTCTCTGTAGATGCTCTTGAAGAACTTGATCTAAAGACTGTTAAAGAGAAAAGACAGGTGCTCATCACTTCTTGTAGAGACACTGAGATTTATGTCTGAGTTGGAATAAGCAGTCCAGATGCTGCCATGCAACTGAATAGGTCAATTTATCAGAAACATTCTGTGATAGCATCTGATCAAGCAACTGGGAGTCATATCACACTTCCATTTTCTTTGGAGGACAAATAATGATATAAAATCAGTATAATAAAAACAAAATAGTGAAAACACATTTGTAGTTATTTCGTAAAATTCTTTAGCGTAGTGAGAGAAATTATTGAAACTGTTATATCCTCTTTTCTTCCAGGTTGTTTGAAGCATACAATGCTACCAATTTCCACTCCAGGGACAAATAGAAAGGACTGCAGTAATCTACTTTCAACTATCAATGTGTCTCTTTAAGGAGCAAGCTTTCATCTGATAATAGTTTCCGTATGACAATATACAAATTCTAGTTAAATACATTTCCAGTAGCAAGGCCACCAAAACAAACATGAGTTCAGTCTTTCTTATTTTTTTCCTAGTCTGAGAACCTTGGTAGTTTTAATTTGCTATTGCAACAAATAGATCTAGTTTTTTATTTTTGTTTGTTTTTTTGCAGAGAGAGTACAAAGTATGGTGGGGGCAAATGCTAGTTTTATCTCTTTCATTCTGGCCAGGTGACCCTAAAGCTGGGGAGGTTGTGAGGGAAGTACTGGGAAACCAGCCAAGATGTCTAGATTTCAGGCAAAACCATAGTTAGAACTAGCACCAAGCAATAGTTTTAGATCTTGATTTGATTTACCCTAAATAACCATAGTTTACCCTAATTTGATTTACCCTAAATAACCATAGGCCTCTGTTTGGATTATTATAATAACCATGGTTAATTTAATTACACCATGGTTTTGTATGACATTTAAAATCACCCTTGGTCTTGTAGCTAACCTCTAGAGTCACTACAACAATGTGAAAAAACTCCATGCCATTTCTGGGCATTTCTCCCACTGCTCTCAGTGTTGATAACAATCCATGTGATAAGCTGTTCTCTAAATTACTTTGTTAAATTTAGTCTCCATGTGGAGGGCTGCTTCTGAAAAGGCATTATGTCTCCCTTAAATGATGGGTAGTAGATATTTGTGATCTGTGACCACACTCCTCATCCTTCCTCACTTTTTTTAAAAATAAATTATTTATTAGAATTTCAACATAAACATCTATAAACACAAAGACAAAACAAATAACCAGACATATATCTATTATAAGCACACATCTCACTAGCCCTTCAATTAAATTTCCCTAGACAGTATTGATTTCTATATCACAATAATTAAGTTAACATACATCTCCTACATGTGAATAAATTCATTATTTTTTCCATCCATTTCTTTTGTTAATATAACATCAGCTCTTTTCCCAATGGGTTTGATTCAATATACCCAATACTTCTGAGCTAGAAGACAGTTGATGAATTGTAAAAATGATCGTCTCTTTATGTTACATCAAACTTCGTCTCACTATTATTCTTTACTTTCTCCAGAGGTTAAATTACCTTTAATGAATTTTATTTAACCTATAAAATTTCAACTTTCAGTCATAGCTTAATAAGTACTACCGGGGGAAGGTTCTTTCAGCCACTACCGACACAATCCATGTTTTATTTTTTATTTTTTATGTTATTTTTTTCTCTCTCGCAAAAGTTCTGAAGAAACTAAGTAATATCAGAAGGTTAGATCCCATTTCTTTTCCCAGATTTCATCAATTGTACCTCTGATCATGTTCATGAATTACCTAGTCCTCATGCAAAATCTCTAAATCAGAATCCTATTTTTAAGCACAATTCCTAAGACAAGGCATTACAATACATACTTAATGTTCTAGTCTTATTGCCAGTGGTATACGCACAGTATTCCTACAACCATAGCACAATAGGGAGAAAAGAAGAGCTCCATATAACATATTTTGTTAGCCCCCAGTTCTATTACTTTTTTTCCCTCATTTCTGCTACTTTCTTGCAGGTGCCTTGGAGTTTTATATTCCTTGGGGAGGGATCCCCCCAGGTCTTCCCCTAGTTTACGTTTCTTTGTCTTCTTGATCTCATTCTTTGATCTGCCTTTCCTCATCGTCTTCTCTTTTCTTTTCGCTGACTTGATTTTTTCCTCTCTCTCCTTGACTGTTTTAACGTTCTTTCTGTTTTGCAGTTTACCTTTCCTCAACATCCTCTCATTTCTTTTCAGTGGTTTGATCTTCCTAGTTTTCTCCTTGGCTGTTTTAAAGTCCTTTCTGTTTTGTAGTATAGCCTTGGGGGAGTCACTATTTTTTGTCTCTTCCTTTGTCAGAATATATACATCACATTGCATCACAGACTGTCTTTCCTTCCGCCTCTTGCCATGATTGTCACCTTGCGCCTGGGCTTTTTGTGGTAACGTATTAATGATCTTATTATCATCTATAGAAATGTCTGAACGTTCTTTCAGGATTTTAGTCCATGCCTGGTTTAATGCTTGTTCCATTCTATCATCTAACATCTGTTGAAAGCTCTCTGAGTTCAGTTTGGCTTTTATTGCCTCGGTAATGAGCGCTGCCGCCATTTCCTCTTGACCGGTTAATTAATTTCCCTTAATATTGTTACGAGAGAAAGGAAAGGAAAGGTCTTCCCAGATATCAAGTTTGCTTATTCTAATCATCAACTGTATATATAGGTTAACGGTTAATGAGTCCAGAAGTAAAAGTTTTATCTCTTACCCCTTCAAACGCATAAAACATAGAGTCCTTCTCCTGGTCCCGGCCGCTTTCTTCGGTCTGGTAGGAAATCCAGCCAGAAGGGGATGAGATCCTCTTTGGAATATCTATCGGTAGGATTGCCACTCAAAGTGATGTGCAAAGAAAAAACACCCGTGCAGAAAGAATAGCTGCTAAAATCACGGCTGGCTGCTGCTGTAGGAGAAACACGGCAGCCATGTTCTCCGCAACCCGACGCTTCTGCTTCGGGGCGAACCGGTCACACCCCCGCCCTTGCCATGGAAAAGGGGGGCCGGCCAAGCCCCATACCTCGCTCTCCCTCCAGGAGAGATGAGCAGAGCTCCCCCGAACCTCGGGGGGCTCCGAAAAAGCGAACGGGAGAGGGCCGTTCTTGGGAGCTCCAAGAGACGCGCCCGGGCGCAGCGCCGCACCGCCGGAAGTCATCCTTCCTCACTTTATTTCATAATGCATGACATTTAGATTTGCTGAACAGTATTAATTTATAGATGTGGAATAATTAGATATAAGTTTATGAAAATACACCCCTGTAATACAAAAATTCTGAAAATTCAAAATGACAAGGTTGTCACAGTAACTTTAACTTAATTAATGCACAAGCTGAGGAAGAGTAATGGAGGCAGCCTGTTGAAAAACAGTGAACGAAATCATCTTAACAAAAGAATGAGAGAGTGTGAGTATGTCTGTTTGGGTGGTAAGCAAGAAAGCTGTGAAAAAGACACAGGTTGCTCATTTGTTTTTCTGCATGTGAAATGGTAAAGAATATCTTGCACTGAAGATCACCGGTTGATGGCAGCACGCTCACGGACACACCTCCCAGACCTCCCGGGGGTCTCTCTGTGCTCTGGCGGAAGGAGCGGGCGAGCAGGCTCATAAAAAACCCCAGGGGCCCGGCGAAGGGACCTTGGCCAAGGAGTTTTAAGGGGTAGCCTCTTCGATGGCGGAATGCCAGAGAATCAAGGCTCCCCTTCGCTCCAGTGGTTCTTCCAGCCGAGAGACCGAACGGTACAAGTGAAGCTAACCGGGTCAAGCGCAGGAGATCAGGCATGAAAAATGATGAAAGAAGCGGGGTCAGAAGACCAACTATGAACGTGAGTCAACTGAGAAACGATTTGTAAAAGAAAAGACGCTCCCTACCCTATACCGTGGAACGGGAAAAGCGAGCGAGTGAGGGGGGGACACCTCCCATGCGCATAAACAGTTGAGTGAAGGGGGGGGAGCAAAAAAAAAATGTGCGATTGCCCAGAAGTACTCACCTAATCGAGCTAAGCAGTCAAGCGCATATTCAGAGACTGCAGCATGGATAAAAGAAATGGTGTAAACATGCTATCCTCTAAACCATAGCTCCAAGTCCTAAGCTATGTTGAATTAATGTAGGCTACTAACTTTTAAAGTCACAGCACTGAAGATCTTCCATTACCTTAGATTTCAAAATTGTGAGATTTCTCCCCAGGGTTATTCAACACGTAGTAAAGATGGAGTTCTGGCATAAAGTTTTATTCCTTCAAGGCTTGAACCATAATGTCCAAGAGCTAAGAGTATATATTCTCATGTTTGGAGAATATATAATCCTCCACAGAGGACATTCCTAATCTTCATAAGAACATAAGAGAAGCCAATGTTGGATCAGGCCAATGGCCCATCAAGTCCAACACTCTGTCACACAGCGGCCAAAAATACCAGGTGCCATCAGGAGGTCAAGCAGTGGGGCCAGGACACTAGAAGCCCTCCCACTGTGCATTGCTTGTCCCACACTGAGAGTTCCTATCTATACCTTGTGGCTAATAGCCACTGATGGACCTCTGCTCTGTTAGCCGAACTGCTTTATCTACAACAGCTGGCAGTCTAAATTTATATCTGGATTCTTGCCTGTGTATACCAAGGTCCAACCCACCCCAAGGGTTTGTCAGTGAAAGAGTCGAGACTGGTGTGTTCCAAAACAATTTGTCTTTTACTTAGGAATATATAAATCACATACACACAAATCAGATTCACACATACAATCAATCAAGTTCCTCAGAAATACAGAATTAACAATAGGTAGGTTGATTGGGAGCAATACTTATCTGTCCTGAAGCTTGTCCGTCTCAATGAAGAATAGAGGGGTCAGAAAGATATACTAGGGATTTTAACACACATCCAGAAACCAGCCAGCATTTTAACACACATCCAGAAACCAGCCTCATGGCTGCAGACCACAAGATCAAGTAAGGACAAAGGATTTTTGTATAGGAAGCTGGGCATGAGAGGGGTTTAAAGCAGACAGGGGGCGTAGGTGGGGGAAGGCGGCTAGCAAAAGCTAGGCAGCTGGACCTCACCTTTTAAAGGTGGATCTTTTGGTGGGTGGCAACCATGGCAGTCTGTGAACCCACCTACCTGCTAGTCCGTCCCAAAACCAGGGGTCTTGTTGTAGAAAAAGAGCTGCCGGAGCTCATTAGCATAACTCATTAGCATAACTTATTTGCATATGCCACGCCCCCTGACATCACCGGAAGTGACAGAAGGCCACACCCCCTGACATCACCGGAAGTGTGTCAGAAGGCCCGGCTACTTACCCTCCTGCTTCATCCTCATTCCCAAACGGAATGAGGATCGAAGCAGAGGGCGGGGTAAAGAAGGGGCGGGGCTTCACCACGTGACCGCCCCACCCCCTAGAGGTTCTCTTCCGGAGCTCCATACCTGAGAGCTCCCCCCCGACTAGAGCCCTGCCCAAAACTAACCTCATTGGTGCGTGTAGTACAGGGTTGCCACCTAAAGGGTTGGGCCAATATTTGTAACACTAGATCTAACTCAAGGGATGGCATCTGGTGAGGTGTGAAAGTTTGGTGTCAAGGAACATCCTTGATGTGCAGATGAGGCTCCGCCTTTCCCATGTAATCAGAGATGCATCTGGCAGGAAACTGTCAATTCAGATGTAAAACAGAGCTGTGTCATTCAACAGCTCATCAATGGAGGATGCTTGTCCTTCAGTTGTTGTTTGCTGACAATAATGGCGATTTGTGCTTCTTCCCTCAGGCAAGTAGCTGTGTATTCGAAACCTCATTAACATGTAAGGCTTAGAGCAAGTCACCATCTATGTGCACAAGTGACTTGTGCAGCTTTCAGTGAGCCTATGGGTGTCTGTGTGCACAGTCCATGTAGTCTGTGGCAGCAAATATAAATCCATAAAGCAAATATCAGTCTCATTTCTCAACATCTCCATATGTTTATCCAATTCCGTTTTGAAGCTGTCCATGCTTGTAGCCCCCACCACCTCCTGTGGCAGTGAATTTCATGTGTTAATCACTCTTTGGGTGAAAAAGTACTTCCTTTTATCTGTTATAACCCGACTGCTCAGCAATTTCATTGAGTGCCCATGAGTTCTTGTATTGTGAGAAAGGGAGACAAGTACTTCTTTCTTGACCTGCACTATCCCCTGCATAATCTTATAAACCTTGATCATGTCACCCCTCAGCCATCATTTCTCCAAGCTAAAGAGCCCCAAGTGTTTTAACCTTTCTTCATAGGGAAAGTGTTCCAACCCTTTGATCATTCGAGTTGCCCTTTTCTACACTTTTTCCAGTGCTAAAATATCCTTTTTGAGGTGTGGTGACCAGAACTTCCTGATCCAAAAGGACGAAATACAATCTAGCCTTCTAGCTTTCCCATTCTCAGTCCCTTAAGAGTGACTATCTAGTTGAGGAGTTAGCTGGTAAACCCTTTTTCTCATCTCTGGCCAAAGTCATTTGCATCTCTAAGCATTGGAATGCTGTGTGCTTGGGAATTGATGACTCATTTCCTGTATTTTGCCTCTTTACAGCTCCTGGACATAGATAGAATGCAGACCCATTTACTATAATATAGACATGATCTCCAGGGTGGAAAGGATATCTCCACACAAGTTGTTCATTGGGGTCACCTGGCAAACATGCTTTCCTTTGTACTGTCTTTATGCAGACTGTTAACTAAGGGGATTCATCTTTTTAAGAAGAAGAAGAAGAGATTGAATATATACCCTACCCTTCACTACCAGAAGGAGTCTCAGAGCGGTTTACAATCTCCTTTCCTTTCCCCACCCCACAACAGACACCCTGTGAGGTAGATGGCTCTTTCAAGAATTGCCCATGAGAGAACAGCTCTGAGAGAACTGTGATTGACCCAAGGTCACTCCAGCAGCTGCATGTGGAGGAGTGAGGAATCAAACCCGGTTCTCCCAGATCAGAGTCTGTGCTCTTAACCACTACACAAAACCACTCCTAGTTTGAGGACTGCTTTATCAATATCAGTTTATACTGCTCTATTTGGCTTGTGCTTTTACACCCTGGCTTGTTTTTTGACATTTTTATTTACTTGTTTTTATTTTATTGACTTCATTTGTTTTATTGGCAGTTCACTTTTATTCACTTCACATGGATCTTTTTCCCCTTTGTTTTTTGTTTTGGTTGTGAGCTGCCTCACACACGTCTGGAGAGGTGACATACAAATGTTTAATAATAAAAGCTGGAAAATCTTGCTTGTTTACATTGCAATCCTAAGTAGACTTGCACCCCTCTAGATCAATTGAAGTAAATGAGCTTAGAAGGACATTACTGTGTTTAAGACTGCTTCTAATTCATAAAACTGCTACAAAGATTAACAGCACAATCCCATTAAGTATTATTCTATTATGTGTTTATTGAAATCAAAGGGTTTAGACTTGAGTAACCCTTTTTAAGATTGTACTGCAAGACAGGAAATCAGCTATTTGAGTTAATGACCTTTCGTTGGCAGTAAGAACCATTGCCTTTTTAAATAAATATATTGCTGAAACTTATGTAAAGATATGTAAATCATAATGCATGGGTGAGAACTGATACATTGTTGCATCTGTATGTGGAATTTGCAGGGGAACCTACCTACTAACTGAAATCAGTTTGATCTGGTATGGATTTATTTTCTGTGCAGAGGTATTAAAGGTATAGAAGTTCTAACCTGTTTTGCATCTTGTCATCCAATTCCTCATTCCCAAAATAAAACAATTTCTAACACAAAAGGGTTTACAAAAAACTCTTCTCAGATTTGTATTATGAGAACAGTGATGGGCCCTCCTCTTTTTCAGTTAAAATTTGATTGAAAATTGAAAATGACATATTTTTTTTAAAAAGATTGTTCTAAAATATATTGTAAATATTTGACCATGCCAGTTCTTTCCCTGTCTTCTTGCTGCCCAACTAATCTGACAGAGAGAAAAAAATTAAGTTGCAAAACTGGTGCTTTCCTTGGTTGTCTCAGTCATGTTGTAGTGGATAGGTAGATAGGAGGGAAAGTGTGTAGCTTCTCTCTCTACTATTCCTGCCTTTCCAATTTTGGCTGCCCAACTTCCAAAGCTTTTCACTGAGTATTCTGACTTGGATTGTAAATACTTTGAGTGTCCTTGCAGTTTCACCTGGGAATGGTTGCTCAGTCCTGTAAATTCTGTCTTGAGGAATGCTGCTGACTGATGAGTGCTGCTGACTGTGCAGTACATAGTTGATGTTGAACAATGGATACTCTATGCTTGATGGCCCTGGGCCATATGTAGCCCAAACAAACCAGTGAGAGCCAGTGTAGTGTAGTGGTTAAGAGTGTTAGGCCCCTGCCACATGGGGGGGGGGGATAGCACGGGCAAAGTGCAGCTTTCTAAAGCCGCACCAAAAGAGAGACGCGGTGGTGGGATCACATAGATCCCCTGAGCCGCCGCACACTTCTTCCCCGGCATGATCAGATGCCGTGGGGAAGCCACTGAAGAAAGAGCGCGACAGCCTAACTGTGCATGTGTGCACATACACAGTTCAGCGGGGAGCCTGGATTGATCCAGACGACGGGCGTGGCGGCAATCCCACGGCCGCGCTTGCAGTGATGCTTCAGGTAAGTCCTCCTCTGTAGGAGGTTCTTTTTTGCAGCGGGTTTCCTGGGTTTAGGGACGGATCGGGGAGGGATGCGCGCTGCTTCCCAGATGTTGTGCTGAGATCGCACCCATTTGCTGCACCCCCAATCCTTCCCTCTCCCGGGCCAAAGTCTCCCGTGTGACCGGGGCCTTAAACTAGTATCTGAGAGACCCAGGCTCAAATCCTCACTCATGCTATGGAAGTTCATTGGGTGACCATGGGCAAGTCACACTCTCTTCGCCTAACCTACCTTACAGGGTTGTTGTGAGGATAAAATGAAGGAGAGGAGAATGATGTAAGCCACTTTGGGTCCCTATTGGGGAAAAAGGGGAGTACATATGAATTAAATAAAATACATTCTGAACCTATACCAACAGTAGCTGCCTAGCCAGGCACCATGCCGAACATTGGCAACTATGTAGTCACAAGAATACTCCAAATATTTCTGTTTTTAAATTGTAAACAAATCGTCAATGGCATTATATGGAGTGCTCAACTTGAGAGTAGTAGAAAAGAACGAGAGTCCAATAGCACCTTAAAGACTAACAAAATTTGTGGGAGGGTATAAGCTTTCGTGAGTCACTGTTCACTTCTTCAGATCTGCTCTTTTCTACTGCTAAAGGCAAACTAACAGGGCTACCCATCTTGATTTAACTTGAGAGGAAATGAGCATTGTGAGCAGTGTAAGCCCTTTCCCTCACATTTGACTTTCTCCTCATTTTCTTGTCAGTTGATTCACAAGAACTGGAATCGGTTTGGGCACTTTTTTCTGCATAGCTGCCCTCACTATGCATTTTTACAGCTGTGGAGTTTATTTTCTTCTGCATATGCCTTCAATAATGAGGATTTTCAAGGCAGTGTGCTGTCATCTCTGGTGGCATCACAGAACCTCCCCTTTTTTAAAAAAACAGGTCCCTAAAATATCAATATATCATTGTAGAGTGGTAATGATCGTTTGAACAGGTTCTCTAAATTCCAAGCTTTCATTTTTTTAAAAAAAGAGTAAATATCTTTCTCCCTCATGGAGGGAAAGGGCATATTTCCAGAAGGTAAGCAGATAGAGATGTACTCTTTCTTTTTTTTAATGAAAGCTGTGAATTCACAAAACCTGCTTAAACTATCGTTGCAACACTATGTCATTATATCAATATTTTAGGGCCAATTTTAGAAAAACTAAAAGCACAAAAATGCTTGCAGAAATCAGGGATAAACCAAAGCAGTATGGGGCCAGAACTGATGGGGGGGGGGGGAAGTCATGCAGAGGAAAAAAAACCCTTTAAATTCAATGTTTCAAGTGTGTTATTAATGAAAATCAATCATCTCTAGAGGGGAGAACTTGGAGTGAAACAAGACCAACTCCCAGTTGCTATTACCCAGCCTAAAAAACTGACTACTGCTCACTACAATCTTCTTTCAAGTGTTTCCAGGGGTAGGCGCTGAGATCACAAATGCACAAAGTCAATAATTCTTTGTGTTTAAGGTGGATCTTGGTTGCAGCGTTCACCTGTACACAAGATTGTAGCACTTCCATTGACACCAACTCAGTTTTTGTAATACGGTTACAATGCTCACCTCACTGTCACTGGTTGGGAAATAAAGTATTTACATGCTCCCCATCATCTTTTGTTCAAAGGAACACTCTATAATCTGCAAGGGAACACTACACTACACTTTGGTGTAATGGTTAAGTGTACGGACTCTAATCTGGGAGAACTGGGTTTGATTCCCCACTCCTCCACACACAGGTGCTGGATGACCTTGGGCAAGCCATCGTTCTGGTACAGCTGTTCTTGAAAAAGAGCAGTTTCTGTCAGAGCTCTCTCAGCCCCACCTACCTCATAGGGTGTTTGTTGTGGGGAGGGGAAGGGAAAGGAGTTTGTAAACTGGTCTGAGACTCCAAGTGAAGGGCGGGGTATAAATCCAATCTCCTCCTCCTCCTCGTCCTCCTCTTCTTCTATAAGGTAATGAAAAATAATTTTTCAAAAGGCATTCAACATGGATTAAGAGTCATCAGGAAAATAATGCCACTGATGCCTCAGTTGCAAAAGGAGCACACTGACTGCAATGGTGTCCTTTCTCTTTGTTTGTTAACCAGTATAAATAAGAGAGGAAAGTGGGCTGTACTTTATTTCCCCCCTTTCCGGCTTGCATGAGGACTATTAAAGAAAGCAAAAGCAATGCATTAATTGTAAGAGAGGTTTCCTTTCATGCAGTTTCTCTTAAGAATAGAATTGTCTAGGCTAGTGGCTAATTGTGCTCTAGTATAGTCAGTTTCACATCTTTCTTTAATTCAGTAGAAGCATGGGAATGGAGGCAATTATAAATTTGGAAAATGGAATAAACTGCTTTCTCCTCCACAGGATTGCTCTCTTCTCTCCTGGACAATTACACTGATACAGTTACTAGAAACTTAAATTACATGGCATTTGAGAAATTAACTAGCAGCTGATGGTGATGCTACTGTAGCAGTTATGGGGCTGCTGTTTCATAGAAATGATAATTGGTATATGGAGGAAATAAATTTGTTCAAACATTAGTGAAACATCCTTGGACAATTACTGACTTGACCTTCTTTCATTCACTGAATTTCCTCTTTTCAAAGGTTACCAGTTGTTGTTTAGCAACAGTTCCATTTTTCTTTTAGTTCAATATGTATTTTTGACTTTTGTCAACAGTTGAATGTTTGGAATGTTTGAAATAACATTTCCTATATCTGTTATGTAAGGGCATGAACCGGAAAAAATGTTCGTGGCGGTTCATGGTTTGTGACTGAACCACAAACCGAATCAAACCAGGAGGTCCACTTGCGAACTAAACCGGTTTGTGGTTCATGGCCCTGCAAACTCTGTTGAAAGGGACTGCAGTCCCTTTAAATGGTATTTGCATAAATTAAAAAACCCCTGAGAGGTGGGGAGCAGCCTGTCCCCCGCCACTCAGCTATTTCAGGCTTCCTTGTGCAGTTCCCGCCACTCAGCTGTTTTTGCAGCTTTCCTGGGGAAATGAAATCAGGGTTTAAAAGGACCTGGAGTCCCTTTAAGCCCCTGCTTTCTGCTCTATCCATGAACTGCTTTAAAAGTTCATGCAAGTTTATGATGATAGACCCATCATGAACTTCAGTTCACAAACCATGTACAGGGCAAAATTCATGACAAATTTTGTTTTGTGGTTCGGTTCGTGCCCATCCCTAATCTTAAGGATAATCTTACATCTGACTCATTGTAAACTGAAATAATACTATTGTTCAATATCTCTTGAGAGAAAGGAATCAGACCTGTTTCTGTTTTTCTGTGAACACTTTAAGCAAGCCCTCAACTGGCACATGGTAACCAAAAAAATGATCAGGATAATGCCTGATTTTTATAAGGTGCCCTTGGGTCATAGTGTGCCAGTGGGTTGGACTCTCTACCTAGCTTCACTGATTCCATCCTCAGTTAGCAGTTCTGTGGAGACAGTTGTATTGTCTAATCATAAAAATCTGTTTGATACTCTATTGGTATTCAAATAGCCCTTGTGCTGTATTCAGAGAGCTGTCTTCAGATTACTACAAAGAAAAGCTTTCAGTGCCCTGGAGGTTCTGATAAAAGACATTAAGTATTTTGAGACAAAAAGAAGTGAATGCAAATGTTATAAATTGTTGTTTGGTGCTATGAATTCTCCCTTCCTCCCCCATCTATTCCTGTGTGACCAGTGCAGTTTCTTCTCTGAACACAGGGTCTGGTAGGTCGATCCAAATTCCTTCCTTCCCTTAGCTCTAAGCAAAGGAGGACAATTATTTCTGTAACAGTTGCTTAAAACAGAGGATTTCATCAAGTGCATTTCTCACCCCTGCATGACAATCAGGAAGATATTTGCAAATCAAGAAGGTACAGCATAAAAAGTCATGTTCCTTTTATGTGTATGCCTGTGTAGACTCTGTGCTGGTGTGGGACACAAATAGGGAAACTAGATTCCGCTGTCTTCTCAGGTGGTGTTCTTCTCTTGCCCTGTAGACAATGATGTCTCTGGCTTGAAGAAGAAGAGAAGAGAAGAGATTGGATTTATATCCCGCCCTTCACTACCCAAAGGTGTCTCAGAGCGGCTTACAAACTCCTTTCCCTTCCCCTCCCCACAACAGATACCCTGTGAGGTGGGTGGGGCTGAGAGAACTCTGACACAAAATGCTCTTTTTCAAGGACAGCTGTGCCAGATCCAAGGTGTCAGTCACAAGCTGTAGTGAGATGTAGTGCATAGAGTGTCTGTCTAACTGGCTGAGCAACCTGGCATTTAAAGGTACTGAGACATTTATTATGTGTTATGTTATTAACATTGAGGCAGATCAGCCCCGGATGTACTGTCCATCGTAATGCAGTGTCAATAGTCTGAAATACTATTGAAGCTAGGGAAAGGGGTTTATTTAAGCTCCTGAAGGTAAGGAGATGTGTAGAGGCTCAAAA
>NW_015165252.1:113516-132385 GCF_001447785.1 Gekko japonicus
TGACAACAGCAGCTGACAACTGGGTCATGAGCCCAGAAGCTCATTATGGTTTTTAATTGTAAGCTGCCTCAAGTAGGAACCTGAAGAGGTGAAATAGATATACTCAAAATAAATTAAAAAATAAGCCAGTCTATGGAAGGATTGGTATTAACCAGCTAGCTAATCAATCCAAAGCCCATTTGAGGTAATTGGAAGATGGGTGAGGGTGCCCACTCCCATAGTTATTTCAAACCACCACACAGTTTGGAGGTTCACTTGGTGGTTATGGGCAAATCCTTCTTTCTCAGTCCAACCTACATTACTGGGCTCCCGCGCTCCCGGCAATGCTGATGGAGTGCGGGAGCTGTTTTGTTGCACAGGAGGAGGGTAGGATGGACAGTGGCATTGTGACACTATGTGTCGCAATGGAGGGCGGCGGCAGGGCCAACCTTATAGGCTTGGCCCTGTTCCCACCCATGCCAGTTTGCTGCCTCATGCTCGGATTAAGAAGCTCTGAGCACACTTCAGCCGGGTATTGAGTGGCCTACCTTTGGCATGGGAATCCGGCTGCAGGCAGTGGTAGTTGGGTGGCGGCGGCAGCAGTTTTTTGCGGCGCAGCATTTTTTCAGCAGCGGCCTTTGGTGCAGTGGTGGAGTGGTGACAGTGGCCAAAGCAGGGTGGCAACACGTCCGGGTTCTTGGCGGCAGGAGCGGCTTGCACGCTCCTGTGCTGGGTGTTTTAAGTGGAGGCAGGGGCTATGGAGGCCGGGCAGTGTGAGGCATTGTAGGCTGTTTTCGCGGGTGGCGCCTGGCTTCTTTGGCACCCTTGTCGCCATGGCAGCCATTGGAGGAGTGTACTCCCCCCCCCGTGGGAGCAGCTGGGTGTGAGCAGTCTAGGCTTACAATCAGCCTTGATTAGGAGTCTGGGGGGGTTTCAGCCCTTGTAAGTGCTCCCCATTTTTCTCCTTGGCTGCCATAGACTCCTATTATTCAGTGCACACAGTAGAAGCATAGTAAATAAATAAGTAAGCAGATCAATAAAGATAAAAAGGGCAGACATATAAGGCAGGGGCCCTACGGCTGTTAGGCCAGAGAGGTTGCCTTGTGGGATATGCTTTCCCCCCCTCCCCACCACCACCACCACCACTACCACTACCACTAACACCACTGCTATCACCACCACCCACATGTGAGTTGGCTGCTGCGTGTCCTTTTTCGTGTGGTGAGCCCAGGTGATTATGGTGCCCAAGAAGGGACAAGGCCCATCTAAGGGCAAGTGGCCTGCCCCTAAGCAACCCCCTGCAAAACCAGTGGATCAGGGGTTATCTGATGATGAGGGGGACCCTATTAATGTGGCTATTTTGGCACGCCTAGAGGCTTTGGAGAAACAGCGTAGCAAGCCTATTTTGGAGCCTGTGGCCCCAGCTGGGGCTAAGAATGCTAAGTTTCCAGTTTCCTCATTTCAGGCTAAAGTTTTGGTGTGCTTGGCTATGCTGGAGGATAGTCAGGGTTCCTCGGGAACTACACCTCAGCAATCTGGTGGTGAACAGGGTGAGGACGTCGTGGTTGAGCGCCAGTTGGAGGTATACAAGGGACTGCCATCACAGGAAGGTAAGGATGGCAAGGCTCCTGAGGATGCGAAGGCATGGCCTTGGGGCCAGGGTAACACAAGCTCCACAGCAAACAGTCTGCAGCTGGCTCATCTCCGGTGGGAGCAGGGTGGCTTGGTCAGCCTCCACTGCATGGGTGGTGGAGTGAGCCACCCTCTGCTTACCCTTACCCCTCAAGTGGATGGCCTGGGTGGTCAGGTCCTGCCCCAGATGGGTACACATATCAGCAGGTTCCAGCGAAGGCAATGCCTTTGGAGGATCATCTTTCTGCGGCCACCAGGGATAGGATTCTTAGAGTGGACTTTATTGACGTCTTTAGTCTCTTATTTAGGGAAATGGAGAAGAAGGACAAAGAAGACCTGGACAAGTGCAATAAAGAGCACAGGGCAGATAGTACTTGGGCCAATTGGCATCCAGGGTTCTTGATTTACATGGGAGTTATAGTTTGCCATCAGCCATGGTGGGCTTCGCCCATGATGCAGTATATGGACATCATATACAAGGCATACATGGGTTTTACAGGGTTTTCTTGGCTTGAGTATGATGAAGGCTTTTGTATGAAGGCTGCCATGAACCCATCCTTAAGGTGGGATCAGATTCATCCTCTTTTATGGCTCCAGTCTATGGCCTCTTTGCGGCCAGTAGTAAGTGATCACTCAGATAGTGGCCATGTGGTTAACAGGATTCAGGGGCAATCTATTGCAAAAGGGACGGTAGGTCAACCCTCTCAGAAATGCCGTCTCTGCTGGGAGTTCACCTCACAGAGCATGTGCAGCAGGAAGGTCTGTTCCTTTCGGCACGAGTGTCCCTTGTGCTCGGGCCCCCATCCATTGTCTGGTTCTCCAAAACCCAGAGCCAGATCTGGTACTCGGGGAGGGAAATGCCCCTGGGGGGAGGCGGCCAGCAAGGTGCGTCTAATAAAGGGTCTTAGTCCCATCAGGGTACAGGTGTTAGCGCATTTGTTGCAAGACTAGCCTAATAAAAGGGATGGTGGTTATTTGTTAGCTGGTTTTACGTTAGGTTTCAGGATTCCCTATCAGGGTGATAGGAGGCCTTACTGGGCCCCCAACCTGCAGTCTTTGAATGGGATGGAGGATATTGTGTGACAGAAAATCCACAAAGAATGCAACAAAGGGAGAGTTCTTCCTAACCCTTTGCATCACCTCCAGTTCCCAATTTAAGGGTTTCCCCTTTAGGGGTGCTGCCCAAGAAGGCCGCAGGAGAGTACAGACTTATACACCATTTGTCTTATCCTCATGGCTGTTCGGTTAATGATGTGATACCTGAGGAGCTCTGTTCCATCAGGTACACTTCATTTGACCAGGATATGAAGGTAGTCCATAGTTGTGGACAGGGTGCTGAGTTAGCGAAGTGTGACATCAAGTCTGCCTTCAAACTCCTCCTGGTCCACACTGGGAATTTTGAGTTGCTAGGTTTTGTGTTTGATGGTGCATTCTATATGGACCAGGCTCTCCCGATGGGGTGCTCTGTGTCCTGTGCCGATTTTGAGAAATTCAGTTCACTTTTGGAATGGGCCCTGCGTTTCAGGACTGGCCTGCGTAGTACGGCGCACTACCTCGAGTGGGTGCAAGTTGAATGGTTGGGCAGGAGGGGCATGAGATGGCCCAGACTCCTCCCATTGTTGTTTGGGGTGAGGCGGGTGCCCCCTGCATGTTCTGGTCATCCACCTCAGTGGAAATGACCTTGGTTTGATGAAGGGCATCACATTGGTGCTTCAAGTTAAGGAAGACCTTGCTAGGATCCGAGCAAGGTGGCCGAAGACACAGCTGGTTTGGTCGGCAATGTTGCTGCGCCGGGTGTGGCGTGGCATGGGCAATCCCCGGTATTTGGATCGGGCCTGGAGAAAAGTGAATCGCCAGCTGCAGAAGGCCATGGAGGGTGGTCTGGGTCGGTATTTGCCTCACCTTGAGATACGGGTAGAGCTTCTCAACCTGTATAGGGATGATGGTGTTCATCTATCAAACAAGGGCAATGATTTGTTTCTTGAGGATTTGTGGCAAGGGATTAGGCTGTTAGATGGCCACAGCGGCCAAAGCAGAGGCTCAGCCTTGCATGTGGCAGAGTAGTGTAGGTTGGGAAAGCAGAACTGGTAAGTGCCTTCAGCCAGTTCCCATTTGGGAACAAGGGGGTCATCAGGAATGGCCTGCGGACTTTAGGGCCCTGGGTTGCAAATGGTGATCACCTCTGGAAACCCTTTAGGCTGGCGCCTCCCTACAGGCCCATTTGTGAGGCAAGGAGGTTGGCTGTATTGACACCTGCCTGGCCTGTTCTGCCCCCCACTTAGTTCCCTTGCGGTGTTTTGACAGTCAGTTAAATAATTAATAAAGTGGCCCTTGTTTGATTCCACAGTGTTATCTGTCTCATTATTCCAACTTGGGTGGCAAAAGATTGTTGTGAGGATAATCATTGGGATCTCCATCAGTGCTTAAAATACTGCTATGCCTTGCACTCCATACAGTTTTTTTTAATACAACAGGAGAAATAAATAATCCAAATTAACTGCCCATCTAATGAACCAGTATCTTGCAGATTGTTCTCTAATAAGTTATTGCAGAAATGTCAATAGTAGTTTCATATTTAAGGTTTTAATGTTCTCTCTATTGACCAATGCAAGGCATTTATTATAAGCAAAATTGGTGTTATTTATCATTTTCTAATTAGTTTTAGTAGACTAATAAAGCAATTGATTTGTGTCGGAGATTCCCCCCCCCCCCGATTTGTGGGGCACTTTGATATCCTCTTAATTAGGTGAATGGAATGCTGCCTAGTAAATTATTCTCCCTGAAATTATACTATAAAATTATACCTGGTTTTCCCCTTATAAAATCATATTGCAAAGAGTAGAGAAGCTACAAAAGAGAACACCACTTCAGCCAATCAGGGTTACCAGGACCATCCATTTTATTAAAATGTAATCCTTGCTATAACCCTTTTTTTGTTCAGCAGTTTACAGTGCAAGTTGACATATTTTTTCAAACTTCAGTGAACATAATCCAAATGTTTTACAGCTATGGAGATGGGATGTAATATATTTGTTTGTGGCAATTTTAATAAAACTTAATTTGTTGTTTAAATTAAAATATGGGGTTTAAAAGCGATCTGGGAGTCTAAACTCTTGAATGTCAGGACCAAATGAGTAGCAATGTGTTTCAGTGAAAACTGAATTTCAGTTGGAGTCTACGTTAAACAACTCTGAGATGGGTAAATTATTAATTGAATGTAAACTTGAGAGGAATAACACAAAATAGTGTTAAAAATAAGTTTTGGCTTGGATTTTAAGGGTATTTTGCAAATGCTTTGTCTTTAATATTTTATAATCTGTTTTGTAAGAATACCATTTTACTTAAAATGATGTATCTAAGGCTAATTTTATACAGTGGTATAATTTCTACAATCTGAAGAGAGCAAATAGAAGGCGTAAATACATATTTATAGCAATGTGTGACGGCTAGGGTTGTCCTCGTACTGAGACCACTGTTTTCTTGAACAGAGTAATGGAGGCTGTAAAAAGTAAAAAGAATTCCTTTAAGCAGTGGAAAGCTAGTCACAGTGAGGCTGATAAAACGGAACACAGGCTATGGCAAATAAAATGCAAGTCTGAGGTCAGGCAGGCAAAAAGGGAATATGAGGAGCATATAGCAAAAAACGTAAAAACCAACAATAAAACTTTCTTCAAATACATTAGAAACAGGAAACCAGCCAGGGAGGCAGTGGGGCCCTTGGACGACCAAGGGGTAAAAGGAGTATTGAAGGATGATAGGGAAATGGCTGAGAAGCTAAATGCATTTTTTGCCTCCGTCTTCACTGTGGAAGATGAGAAGTGCTTGCCCACTCCAGAACCACTGATTTCAGGAGGGGTGTTGGAAGACCTGAGTCAGATTGAGGTGACGAGAGAGGAGGTCCTAAAACTGATAGACAACTTAAAAACTGAAAAATCACCAGGCCCAGATGGCATACATCCGAGAGTTCTGAAAGAACTCAAATGTGAACTTGTAGATCTCCTGACAAAGATATGTAATCTTTCCTTAAAATCTGCCTCCATTCCTGAGGATTGGAAGGTAGCAAATGTCACTCCCATCTTTAAAAAGGGTTCCAGAGGAGATCCGGGAAATTACAGGCCAGTCAGTCTGACGTCGATACCGGGTAAATTGGTGGAAACCATTATTAAGGAAAGAATTAGTAGGCACATAGATGAACAAAACCTATTGAGGCAGACTCAGCACGGTTTCTGTAAGGGAAGATCTTGTCTCACTAACCTGTTAGTGTTCTTTGAGGGGGTGAACAAACATGTGGACAAGGGGGATCCAATAGATATTATTTACCTTGACTTCCAGAAAGCTTTTGATAAAGTTCCTCATCAAAGGCTCCTAAGTAAGCTCAAAAATCATGGGATAGAAGGACAAGTCCTTTTATGGATCAAAAACTGGCTAGTTCATAGAAAACAGAGAGTGAGTGTAGGTGGGCAATTTTCTCAGTGGAGGGTGGTAAGCAGTGGGGTACCGCAGGGATCAGTACTTGGTCCACTGCTTTTTAACTTGTTCATTAATGATTTGGAGATGGGAGTAAGCAGTGAAGTGGCTAAATTTGCGGATGATACAAAGTTGTTCAGGGTGGTGAAAACCAGTGAGGATTGTGAGGCACTCCAAGGGGATCTGTCAAGGATGGGCGAGTGGGCGTCAACATGGCAAATGGGGTTCAATGTGGCCAAGTGCAAGGTGATGCACATTGGAGCCAAAAATCCTAAATATAAATACACATTGATGGGGTCTGAACTGGCAGAGACTGAGCAAGAGAGAGATCTTGGAGTTGTAGTGGATAACTCACTGAAAATGTCGAGACAGTGTGTGACTGCAATAAAGAAGGCCAATGCTATGCTGGGGATTATTAGGAAGGGTATTGAAAACAGATCAGCCAATATAATAATGCCCCTATATAAATCAATGGTGAGACCTCATTTGGAATACTGTGTGCAGTTCTGGTCACCACACCTTAAAAAGGATATTATAGCTTTGGAAAAAGTGCAGAAAAGGGCAACTCGAATGATAAAAGGGTTGGAACACTTTCCCTATGAGGAAAGGTTAAAGCGCTTAGGGCTCTTTAGCTTGGAGAAAAGACGAATGAGGGGTGACATGATCGAGGTTTATAAGATTATGCATGGGAAAGAGCAGGTAAAGAAAGAGGTACTTTTCTCCCTTTCTCACAATACAAGAACTCGTGGGCACTCCATGAAACTGCAGAGCGGTCGGGTTAGAACGGATAAAAGGAAGTACTTCTTCACCCAAAGAGTGATTAACACATGGAATTCACTGCCACAGGAAGTGGTGGGTGCTACAAGCATGGACGGCTTCAAAAGGGAATTAGATAAGCATATGGAGCAGAGGTCCATCAGTGGCTATTAGCCACAAGGTATAGCTAGGGGCTCTGGGGCAAGTGATGCTCTGTCTTCTTGGTGCTTGGGGGGGGGTCAACAGTGGGAGGGCTTCTAATGTCCTGGCCCCACTGCTGGACCTCCTGATGGCACTGGTATTTCTGGCCACTGTGTGACACAGAGTGTTGGACTGGATGGGCCTTTGGCCTGATCCAACATTGGCGTCTCTTATGTTCTTATGTTCTTATGTAGATCATTAATCATCTCCAGTGCTCATGCTGAGTGACTGACACTTTTTCAATTTCTTTATATTTATAGAAATTCCTCCAAGCTCTATTCCACAGATCAACAAGGCCACCAACGGAGCAGCTGACAGAGGAAAGATCCCTGGAGATTTTTTTTCACACATCCAATTCGATGAGTATTTGAAGGTGACCGTTTTTACTGATTCCTACCTTGCCAGGGGCACAAGAGAGCAGGCAACTCTTTCTGCCATCAGAAGGTAATGATCTGATCATGACACCATTGCCACCTTCGTTCTCCAATAACCAGGTCACCTGTTTCTAGGCCAGTCTAATAACAGGAAGTCCAAATTCTCAAGTGAATCAATATGCATTAGGCAGTTATATTTCCTGCCTGGGCCCTGAGAAGCCAACTCTTTCGGCCAAAGAATGAGCCTGGTTGATCTCATCTCTCTCTCAAAGACAATTTGAACAAACTGTACTTGGTAGCAAGTGGAGTGATACCTGGATGGATTAGTGAAGGCAAATAGAGTGCAAAATCAGTTCTCTGCATCATTATTCATTGCAGAAGGTGATAGCAGATGCTCACAGCTGCAATGCTATTTGGCAGAAGGGGACTCTGAAGAGCTAAAACAGTAGCTATGAAGGATTATGTTCTAGGACTAAAATGGCTCTGTTCAGGGCTCTAGTCGGGGGGGAGCTCTCAGGTACGGAGCTCCGGAAGAGAACCTCTAGGGGGCGGGGCAGTCACGCCCTCTGCTTCGATCCTCATTCCGTTTGGGAATGAGGATGAAGCAGGAGGGTAAGTAGCCGGGCCTTCTGACACACTTCCGGTGATGTCAGGGGGTGTGGCCTTCTGTCACTTCTGGTGATGTCAGGGGGCGTGGCATATGCAAATAAGTTATGCTAATGAGTTATGCTAATGAGCTCCGGCAGCTCTTTTTCTACAACAAGACCCCTGGCTCTGTTAAACAAAAACCTTAAATGTGAGACGAATGGTCTTGTAATAAACATATGCACCTTATCACTAGAGTCAGCTTCTTTTCTACTTGATTTGAAGACAGGTAAAATGACATCCATGAAAAGGGAGCCAGAAGGAGCCATGAAATTTCAGTCCTTTTCAGCTAATGTCTATCCAGGTAAATTCATTTTGGAAGGCATTTTTAAACCTGTATTATTAACCATGTGATAGGAGAAGCCTTGATGAGAAACAGTCTACATGGTTTGTGTTAGATTCCTTGAGATATCAGCAAACATGGACATAAAAGTGATCCAGTTGACAAAGATCCTCAATGTAGTCTCTTGAGAAGAAGTTGTGTGATAAAAGGATGAGTTATCTTATGGATCACTTAAAACAAAAGAACAGGAAGGAGAAGGTAGGAATAAATGGGAAGCTAGGTTAAATTTTTTAATAACACCAATTATTCATGATGGTTAGTTAACCCAAGCAGAGTGTGAAGAGCTCTCAATCACAGGAAGTGTTTTTTGTAAGTGCTACTTGTTATTCTTTACTCTTTTCTCCCATAGGCAGCCAAGGATTCATTTAACATGCACAGAGGAAAGAATGAACATGCACAGAGGAAGTGATGTACTTCACTTCTGGCCCAAAGCAGCAGCAGTTGTGACCCGTGGAGGGACAGCTGTTCCTTTGAATAATATAAATGATTTTCTTCAATATCATATCTCTTTTAGTCATCCTTTTCCTAATCTAAAATAATCAGTACTTTAGCCTGATGAGCAGATTGTAAATGGAGCTGAGGGAACTTCCCATCTCTGTATTCCATCTTAGACCCCTTCCAGTCCGGCTTTCACCAAGGCCACAGGATGGAGACAGCCCTGGTCGTCCTCACAAATGACCTCTGGAGGCATCTGGATCAGGGCGGATCAGCAGTGCTGTTGCTGTTAGATCTGTCGGCTGTGTTCGACATGGTCAACCATCAGCTACTGACCCACCGCCTGGAGTTCAGGGACTAGCCTTGCAGTGGCTTGCTTACTTTCTCCAAGATCAGGGACAAAGAGTGGCACTGGGGGATCAGCTATCCTGAAGACACCCATTGGAATGTGGAGTGCTTCGAGGGGCAGTGCTGTCCCCAATGCTTTTTAACATTTATATGTGCCCTCTTGCCCAGATTGCCTGGAGGCATGGGCTGGGTTGTCACCAATATGCAGATGACACCCAGCTCTATCTGCTGTTGGATGGCCAGTCTGACTCCAAACCAGAAGATACCCCAAGGAGTCTGGTGGGGTCTATTCCAGGCTGAGACCCAGGAGACGTGGATGTTAACTCCAGTGCCTGGGAGTTCAAGCCGCTACGATAGACGCAAGAAGGGGCTATACCGTGGGAATAGAGATGATGAGAGTGGCTAGGAGGAAAGGTTGTCCCAGCTTGAACAGATGCAGGTCTGGGTGTCACGCACCCTTGAAGACGTGGTGATGAACATATCTAGGCTGGTAGCCCAGGTGGTTCAGGCAAAGTTGCAATTGCAGTGCCCTGCACCGGCCCTGCCAGCTCAGCCACCTCCCCCCCCACCAACTCCAGGGCCACCAAGAGATCAGGCACCCCACCTCCTCTCTCGGCACCGGCATCAGAGCATCGCCTGATGGAGCTCTTGGACACCACATTTGATGGCACCCTGGAAAAGCTGGCATTTTTCATGGTGCAGGTGGAGAAGTTTGTCCAGTACTGGGGCCACCTGTTCCCGACAGAGGCGTGAAGAGTGGATTACATTGCCTCCAAGTTACGGGATGGCGCAGCTGACTGGTACATCAGCCCACACAACGTGCAGGGGCCTGAGCTATGAGAAGTGGACGAGTTCATGTGGGTCCTGCGGGCTCAATATGAAGATCCACTGGAGAGCAAAAAGGCACGGAACTATCTGCACATGCTGAAGCAGGGCCGGAGAACTGTGCGTGAGTACATGGAAGACTTTAAATGCCAAGTGGCCAAGGTGCAGGGGTGGCCGGATGGGGTGATGGCAGAGCAGTTCCGCCTGGGGTTGCACACCGAAATTCATGAGACCATCCTGTGCACCCTGTGTCCCTGAATGCTTGGATGCGTGAGGCGGCAGATGGAAATGATCCGTATTGACAACGCAGCCACCCAGCCAAAAGGTGGAGCTTCAGTGACCAAGCTGAAAGGGTCGACGCCAATGGAAGGGGTCCGGGAGGCACGTATGAAGCAGGGGCTGTGCCTGCGATGTGGCAAGGTGGGCCACTTCGCAACTGCATGTCCAGGATCCGTGGCACTGCCTCAAGCCAAAAAGGAGCCAGAGAAGAAGCGCCCAGACACCCCCTGCAAAAGAGTGTGGCCAAGCCAAAGTTCCAACGTGCTTTGCAAGTTAACATCCCAGAGGGAAGCACCAAAGCAAGCAGTGAGAGAGAGGAGGAGCTGGCGGGAAAAGGCCAGGACCTGCTGTAAGAGGTGTGGAGCAGCAGGTCCCAAAACAGGCGGCGCCAAAGACGATGAGCAACTACCCCCCCTTCTTTGTGACTGTGACTGTGATGAATCCCTCGATGGGAACCCATGTGAGGGTGCGGGCTTTGATAGATTCGGGGTGCACATGAGACTTAATCAATCCCTCACTAGTCATGGGCTTAGATGCCCATGTGACCCGGCTCCCAGACCCTATCATTTTCACCCAAATGGATGGCTTGACCATGAAGGAGTTGTGCAAATATGAGACTGTCCCGTTGCAGATGGGAGCAGGGGATCATTGGGAGGATCGTACTTTTATTATCATCCCCGAAGAACCAGTGCGGGCATGTTTGGCCCAGGAAGAACTCTCCACCATCCCCCCAGAATATAGGGACCTGGCCCGAGTATTTGAGGAGGAGGAGGAGGAGGACTAATTACCTCCCCACCAGAACTCTGATTGCACCATTGAGTTGTTGCCGGGCCATAAACTACCGAAGGGGAAGCTGTATGCTATGAGTCCCGGGGAGAAGGTGGAGTTGTGCAACTTCATTGATAAGAACTTAGCCAGGGGCTTCATCTGACCAGCTTCCTCCCCATTCACTGCCATGGTCCTGTTCCCAAAAAATAAAGGTGGGGGCCTGTGGCTTTGCACAGATTACCGAGGGTTGAATGCAATGTTGACCATTAATGCCGATCCCCTGCCCCTGATTAAAGACTTGCTGGCAGCGGTAGCTAAGGGGGAAATCTTCACAAAGCTAGATCTCTGGGATGTGTACTTCCGGGTGCACATCAAAGAGGGTGACAAGTATAAGACGGCATTGAACACTCCCCAGGACAGTTTGAATACTGAGTCATGCCCTTTGGGCTCCAGGGCACTCCAGGGGCTTTCATGGACTTGATCAATGAAGTATTGCACAAGCACCTTTTCAGGAGGGCCCTTGTTTATCTAGATTATATCTTATTATACTCCCCCGACAAGAAATCACATGTGAAATTAGTGAGGGAGGTGCTGCAGACACTGTATGAGAATAAGCTGTTTGCGAAGCTGTCCAAGTGTGAATTCCACAGCAGAGAGGTGGATTTTTTGGGCTATCACATCTCTCCCAGAGGTTTGGAAATGGACCCGGCTAAGGTCAAAGACGTCCTGGGGTGGGAGGCACCTAAAACCCGATGCCAGCTCCAATCCTTCCTCAGGTTCGCAAACTTTTATAGGGCCTTCATCTCGAACTTTGCCCAAGTCAGCCTGCCCCCCATGGATCTTCTGAAAACCAAGAGAAAGGGGCTGGAGAGCACCAAACACGGCACCCAACTTCACTGGACTACAGAGTGTCAGGAGGCATTTGACTGCCTCAAGGCACTGTTCACTTTAGAGCCCAAGTTAGCTCATCCCAATGAAAACAAGAAATTTATTATTAAAGTAGATGTCTCGGATGTGGCAAGGGGGGGGGATCTTGCAAGAGAGAGCTGATGACAAATTACACCCTCTTGCTTACGTATCTCACAAGTTCAATTCAACTGAACACAACTGGTGTGTGGGATAAGGAAGCTGGGGCAATAAAGCTAGCATTATCCACATGGAGGCATTGGATGGAGGGGGCCAGGGGGCAGACCATAAGAACTTAGAGGCATTGCGCACCCCTCGTAGCCTGAATGCTAAACAAGTAAGCTGGGCAGAGTTCTTCTCTAAGTTCCAGTTCACCCTCCATCATTTTCCCGGGAAGTCTAACTCCCTAGCGAATGGTCTCTTGCGCTTCCCTCAACATGACAGCCAAAGGGCTCTATGTTCACACCCACTCAGCTGGGAGGGGCGGTTGCCACCAGAGCCCAAGTGAAAGCCATGCGGGGAGTGGCTGAAGCAGACTGGGAAATGAAGTTTGCCTTGGAGTTCTCAGACGAGGATCGCAGGGCTGTAGAAGGGGACGGGGGCTTAGAGCAGTGCAGCAACAGCTGTTGGTACAAAGGGCATAGACTGTTTGCAGGAAGTGTTTTGCGTTTTTGCACATGTGCAGTTCCGTGGAGCAGCACTGCTTTCAGTTACGTGTTTGTGTGCATGCACTTATGAAAAACATCCTGTTTGCAACGGGACCTAGACAGGTGCCGGATGCCATGGGATACTAGTGATTCCGCGATCAGACGCCCACCCCTGCCCCGTGTTTTCCAGATACTAGTGCACTTTCCGCGGTACTTTTTTACTGTGCATCTTCAGTGAGACGGGTGCACTACGCTTCCCGAAAATCCACCTGACATTCGTGCCTTTAGCTTGGCAAATCCTCCATGTGAATGGGGCCGATTGCTATTGTCCCTCCTTCTAGTGTTATGTGTTTGTGACTGAATTATATATTTTTAACTGCATTTTTAAAAAATGTTAGCTTCCATGTGGACCCTGATTTGGTGGCAAGGTGGCATAACTTGTAACAGGATTGCTGTTGCTTTCATGCAGTGTTTGGGAGCATTCTGGAAGCACTGGGCTGACCAAATTGGGCCCTTTTACACATGTATGTTTTAACTTAACAAAATACCCAGGGTAAATCCAGATATTGTGTAGAAGGAAGAGCTTGATCAGCTTGGACAAAAGTCCAGTTTTATATCCCTCAAGAGAACAGCCCACCCAAATAACATTTTAATGTTTTATTCCCTTCTATCTCAAGCATTTTGAACGTATCTATGTTTCAGGTTTGAACCATAATATGTGCAAGGGCAGAGAAGGACAGTGGCAATAATTATTTTCACTCCAAGTTAGCTAGTTAGTCAGCAATCCCGTGCATTTTAACAGTATTTTGTATCTTAGAATGTAAGCAGTTTTAAGTAAATTTGTCTGTACTTGATTTTTGTACTTCCCTACAGTGTTGGATAATAAGCTTCCTAGCCTAAAGCATTAACAACATTTATGTCCAAGAGAAGAACATTCAGCTGACTGCAGTCAACCTCACACAAAAGGCAGAACCTACTCTGGAGATCTGGATATATTTGTACACAGAAATTCTGCCACAGGGGGTAAAATACTTCATATTCAAGATTTGTATATTACATTAGGCATTAATCGTATAAACTGATCAGACAAAACTTGTGAGAAAGATAGCAGCTTCTCCATGCCAGGTTTATGGTGAAGGTTATAATATAGCAGATTCTTCATATCAAAAGGCTTATGGCCGAGGGTGAAAAATGAAACTTCCATGTGGCAACTGGTTACAAAGAAATTGTTTTTATGCACAGATGCTTTCTCCATACATTTGCAGAGCTTGTGACAACTTCAGGGTTCTAACAGTGTATTGAAAATGCCTTCTTCAGGACTGAAATAACAATAATCTGAGCCTTAATCTTATGCTCATGTGTGTTATTCTCTGCATTTGTGGCTGTATTGATCAGCAGCCACTAGAATGAGAAGATGAGGACTCAATATGCCTACAGAAAATATTGCAGTGTCACACATGTAGGATGATAGCAACAACTTCACTGCCATAGCTATTTTGAGTCCAATTTGGCCCATAACATGAAGAAATTGGGAGATGGTTGTGGTTTAGAGGTAGAACACATACCTAACGTGCAGTGAGTCCCAAACTTTGTTCTCAATATTTACAGGTAAAGATTCACAGGCAGTATGGTTTCAGAAGGACCTCTTTCTCCATAAGACACTGGAGAACCACTGCCAGTCAAAATAAATAATTCTGAGGACCAATCATGTGACCCTGGGGGTTGCATGAATAAACTCCTAAACTGTTTTCCTTTTAAAAATCAAGGAAGCTGATTTTCAGTTCTCCATGGTGCAGGAAAGACAGTTTAAGCCTCCACCCCCCATTCCATTTTCCTGACCTGAACATGGCACTGCTTAACTACTTGTAGCCACATTATGATGAACATTCAGGTTTGCCCCAGTGGGGTAAAAAACACCTCTATGGGTCATTTCAGGTCAGGAAAACTGAGTGCAGAGGAAGACTAAACCTTATTCCCTGTGCTGTGTTACCAATCTCAATCAGAGCCCTGCGACCTTCTTTAAAAAAAAGAATAAAAATAATAATTGGCTGGTTTATGCAACTTCCAGTGTTATGTCTCTGTTTTGGATCTGAGCTAGCAGGACAAATAATTTGACTTGGTATAAGGCAGCTTCATGTGTTCATAAATGCATAGACCTTTGATTCTTCCTGGGTAGTGACTCTTACATTTGTTTTCACGTCAAAGCCTACGTTATGTTTAATGTTGCTACAATCATTTTCTTGTTTTCCCCCCCAAATGCTTGTGCTGTGTCATGGCTTTATTAAACTGAAGGGAACATAAGTCAGCTATCAAGCAATGTTCCTGGCCTTAGAATTTTAATATTGGGATGAAGCTGTGCCTGGGTGGAAAAATCAATGATACTAATAACATCCTACAGCACTTGAGTTTATATCAGATACAGTCCTCATGTGACCACTTTAGTACCTAGGATCCCCCCCCCCAAGTAAAAGAATTAAATGGATATAACACTCTTGAAAACTAAAACAGGTTTTTGTTTTAAATCAATCCCTTTTATGTAGCCTATTAAGCCAACTTTGCCTACAGAATATTTTAGGAAGCAAAAAAAAATAATCATTCTTGCTATTGTTCTATATTGCCTATAGCTAAACAAAGGAGAACATTAATGCTTGAATCTGTTAGAGTTTATATCACCAGAGAATTGCAATTAGAGAACATAGAAGGCTTCGTGATGGCCTAAATGGAATTCTTCAGCTCAGTGATCTGAACTTTACATCTGATAAAAGTGTAATATGCTACCACTGATTAATAGCTTTAATACTTTCAAAAGTGCTGGTGACAAACACTTTGCCCTGCATCAGTGATCCCTCTTTCCTGCTTTATGTTTTAATTGTTATTCTTATGTATGTGTATTTTATTGTACTTGTATGTATATTTTATTTATATGTATTTTAGCTTGGTTTTAATTGTTTTAATTCTGTATTTTTGTTTTTAAAATTTATTTATTTATTTATTTAATTGGATTTATATCCCGCCCTCCCTGCAAGCAGGCTCAGGGCAGGTCACAACAGTATGTGTAACAATACAATAATAAATACAGTAGACACTGAATTAAAATGTTAAAATCAACAACAGCACAGACTCTATTTCTGGTGACCACCAGCTCCTCCCACAAGTGCAGGGCATAGATGACTAATTAACAGGGCCCATTCAGTGGATGCCAAGACAGTTTTTAAGAGGGCAATTCATACAAGGAGAGTTCACCTGGGCACTTTACCCAGGCAGTGTATATTTTTAACTGCATTTTAACTGCATGAAAGGGGAGGCCAAGGTCTTCAGGTGTCTGCCACCTCGACCAAAGGCCTGACAGAACAGCTCCATTTTACAGGCTTTGCAGAATTGCACTAAATCCCACAGGGCCCTGATCTTGAGTGGGAGCATGTTCCACCAGGCTGGGGCCAGGATAGAAAATGCCCTGGCCCTGGTCAAGGCTAAGCGGACATCTTTCGGGGTGAGGACTACCAGCAGATATTGCTCAGCAGAGTGCAGAGCTCTTTGGAGCACATGTGGGAGAGGCGGTCACAGGAGTATGTTGGTCCCAGGCTGCATAGGGATTTAAAGGTTAATACCATAAGCTTGAACTGGATCCAGTACTTGATTGGCAGTCAGTGCAATTGGCGTAGCATTGGCCAAATGCACACCCACATAGATACTGCAGTCAGCAGGCACGCTGCCGCATTTTGCACTAGCTGCAGTTTCCAGGTCAGGTTACAATAATCCAACCTGGAAGTGACCATTGCATGGATCACTGTAGGAAAGTCCCGGGAGGAGAGATAGGAACTAGCTGCCTGACCAGCTGAAGATGGCAAAAGGCCAATCCAGCATCCATGGTGACCTGGGTCTCCACTGAAAGTGAAGCATTCAGGACCACCCCCAGCCTCTTCACCCTTGGTGCCAGCAACAGTGGCACCCCATCAAGGGTTGAGACCCTGATTCTCAATCCCCCCCCCCATGGCTCAGATACAGGACCTCCGTATGTGTTGGATTTGACATCAGCTGACTCCGTTTTAACCACCCAGCCATGGCCCCCAGAGGCCTGTCCAAAATTTCTGGGTTGGCATCTGTCCATTCTTCAACAGGTAGAACTGGGTGTCATCAGCATACTGGTGACAATCCAGCCCAGCCCCCTGGATCAGCTGGGTGAGGGGGCAAGTATAGATGTTAAATAGCATTGGTGAGAGGATTGCCCCCTATGGCACACCACATTCCAGCAGGTGTTGTGTGGAGATCCTCTCCCCTAGCACCACCCTCTGTCCCTGACTGTAGAGGAAGGAGGAAAACCATTGCAGGGCAGTCCCCCATATTCCTACGTTGGCAAGGTGGTGGGTCAGAAGATCATGATCAACCATGTCAAACGCTGCTGTTAGATCCAAAAGCACCAACTGTGCCAACCTACCCCAATACAGGTGTCTCTGGAGGTCATCTGTGAGGGTGACCAGCACAGTCTCCATCCCGTGGCCAGGGCAGAAGCTGTACTGGAATGGATCCAGGACACAGCCATCATCCAAGAAAATCTGAAGCTGCTTCACCATCACTCTCTCAACCACCTTACCCAAGAATGGTAAGTTTGATACTGGGCAGCAGTTGGTTAGGACCGTTGAGTCCAATGATGTTTTCTTTTTAAGAGCAGTTGCACCACTGCCTCTTTGAGCCCCACCCAGAAGTTTGGGATAAACTGACTACATCTCCCAGGGGGTTCTGCACATCATCTCCTCAGGCTTTAACCAACCAAGATGTGCATGGATCAAGGAGGCAAGTAGTGGGTCTAACAGCCATCAGAGTCTTGTCAACATCCTCCTGGGCAAGCCAGCTGAACTGGTCCAAAACTGGACTCGAAGATGGCCAAGGGGCTTAAAGTTCCTCTACTGTATCAATTGTGTCTGATAGGTCCCAGTGGAGCACAATGGTTTACAGTGGAAGTGGTTCACAAATGCCTCACAGCCAATTCTTTATCATCTTGGTTGCCTAATGGCAATGTCATTAATGACCAAATCATTCTAAAAAAATGAGTCGGATGAGAGCTTAGATGCACAATGGAAGCTGCACAGAACTCTTTATTAGCAGTCTTCACTGTCTTCACTGTTATCGCATAGGTTTTCATAAATACCCTATAAGATGTTCTAGTCGCTTCATCACGAGTTCTCCACCACCTGTGCACAATCGTCTCAACTCTCATTTCATCCTCCATAGCTCCAGGTGATACCATGGAGCTAGTTTGGTACAAGGGTGAAGAGGGCACCAGGGAGCGATCTTGCTGATGGCTTCAGAGAGTTGGGTATGGCAATCCTCCACCAGCTCATCTAATGAGTTGCCAGGGGACATTAGATCCCACAGAGTATCCTGGAACTGATTCGGGTCCATTAAGCACTGCGGGCAAGCATAAATCCGCTCGCCACCTAAATAGGGTGGGTTCAGCATGCTCAGCTGGGCCTTCAGAGTGAAGTGGTCTCACCATGGAACTGCATTTGCAGTATCCAGACCCACATTTATCCCCATCCCCAAAATTAAATCCAGCATGTCGCCTGCTTGATGTGTGGGAGCCAATACAAACTGGGAGAGCCCCAGTGCCACCATGGATGACACTAGGTCCAGAGCGTGTGTCAATACTGCATCATCAGCATGGATGTTGAAGTCCCCAAGAAGCAACAGCCTGGAAAACTCCAGTGCCCAGCCAGATACAACATCTGCAGACTTGGCATGGTATATGCTGGTGTGTTAAGCTGTCGGTACAGCAGCCAGATAGCCAAGCTCTCTTCAGACTCCCACACCAGGCCAACACATTCGATGCTGGCAATTTGGTGGGAAGGGAGTGCCCTAAAGGAAAAAGACTCCTGGATGAGCACCACCAGGGGTCATTTGGGGCCGGAGCATGCTGGAGCACTTCTCCGGCAGCCCAGAAACAGGCACAAATGGTGGCTGTGGCAAGCCCCACCTCCAGCTCCCTGCCCCACCCCCAAGCTCCTTCTCTCTAGAGTTGCACTGCAGTAGCTGTGCGATCTCTCCATTCTGTTCTATGGCCCCATAGAATAGAATGGAGAGAGCACACCACCACTGCAGCACAACTCCAGAGAGAAGGGGTTTAAAGTTTAAACCCCTTCTCTCTTCACTTCCCCCCCCCCCAGCCCATCTTGGCAGGCCAGCTGGGGAAGCAAAAAGGGAGGGCATCTTCAAAAGCCTTCCCTTCCCTTTCCCAGCCAGCCTGCCAAGGCAGGCTCGGGGAGGGCA
>NW_015165252.1:132423-153435 GCF_001447785.1 Gekko japonicus
TCTCTTCACCCCCCCCCAGCCTGACTTGGCAGGCCGGCTGGGAAAGGGAAGGGGAGGGGAGGCTTTTGAAGATGCCTTCCCCCTTTTTGCTTCCCCTTCTGACATCACTTCTGGTGATGTCAGGAGGCATGGCACATGCTAATGAGCTATTATGCTAATAGGTTATTAGTTATGTTAATGAGCTCCTGCAGCTCTTTTTCTATGAAATGACCCCTGACCACTACCACACCCCGCCCATTAGTCCAGAACTGGTGAAGGACCGAGAACCCTGGTGGAGTAAGGTGGTTTAAAGTGACATTTTAGCCTTCCTTCACCAAGGTCTCAGTCACACAAGCCAGGTCTACATGTTGTTCTGAAAGTAATCACACAGAACGAAGATTGTATTATGAATAGACCTGGTATTGAACAACACCAGGGTCAGAGAATAGTATTTAATCATATCCCCACAACTATCATCTCTCAGGATGGAACATAGGTGGGAAGAGTTCTGAACATTCCCATATCTCTAGCCTCTTCCATTCCCTTTATGAGAATTCCACCTAGACCCACTGCCATACCTACCCTGCCCCCTATGACTGGTATCCCTGATCCTTGCATGGCCTCCCTCGCTAGATCTTATTGCCCCCAAAGTGGTCCTACTAAGCATCCTGAGATGACATAGGTTGTGTCTGGCCCCAATTAATCAATTTAAGCAGCATCATCAATTTAAATAAATTAATCAGACTTCCTAATTCTTAATTAGTAGGGATAACATTCAATTAAATAGCTCATTCAATTAAATTAGACTCAGCTAAGGGCAAGCAGATGAACTATTTCCAGGTCGAGAAATGTTCACTTCTGGCCAACATGACAGTTCAGCAGCTGAAGGTCCCTGTGTCCTATATTCTGTTCCATGGATGATGAGTTCTCGCCTCCTGCTGAGGATGGGTTCCTGTTAGTAATAAGCTGTACGATTTTGTTGGATTCTTGGGGCTCTGGGGAAGGTTGAAACACACTGTCACTGGCAAAGTAAAACAGTCACCTGGAGACCCCACCGAGTCTCCGCGGCTGGTGTAATGATTATTGAGACATGTTTTATTATGTTTGTTTTTAATCTGTTATCCACCTTGGTGGCCTGGGTCAAGGCAGAAAGGCAGGGTATAACTTTTGTAAACACAAAAGTACAAGTATTTTTCTGATATGTACATCTAAAAAATAACCTCTGTTGTTGAGAGATAAGGAATTTCAGTGTCCTCTTCTCCTTTGCCTGCTTGTTATAACTATTAAGTGTGTTAAGACCCGTTGATCAACCCTCATGGTACCATTGTCAAAACTGGAATCTCTCTATAGTCTTATGAGTTTTTAAATAATAGGTTATTATTTTTAAACTGTGGTGGTGTAAATCACCTTTAAATTGAGAATGTGGGATTAATTATATTTTATATATACTCTTATATATATATAAGGCTTACTAATTTATTCATGATTCCAGGCTCTCCCATTGGCCCTTGAAGAGTACCGCATCACCCGTTGGCAGATGAACTGCCACTCAAGAGTAATCAGTTGGCATTGGATGGGTGCTGGGGCTCTTCTCTCCCACCCACTGCAGCCTAGGTCACTCTTCTCTGATTGGGCCAGCATTTCAAGGTCATTTGCATATGGAAGCTGATTGGATCTCACTCCATTCCGTACCTCAAACTCCCCCCCTTCCCAAGACAGTTGGAACTGTCAGTTGCATATGCAACCTGGTGCATCCTGAGTTAAAACTCACAACACATCACTTCCCCTTCAAAAGAAACAAAGCCAATAACACAACCATGCCACACCACAAAAAGAAAGATTATACCACAAGCAGAATACCACAAGGCAAAAAATGATAGGAAAAGGTGCCAGCAGTCATCTTATTACTGCCACTGATATGTACCTGATAGAGCACTTCAGAGGATGGTGTGCAGGTCCCAGGTTCATGTTATAAAAGCTGCCTGGGGGATTATGGACCATTCACAGACTTTTAACCAAACATACCTCACAGGATTGTTGTGCGAATCATACAGGGGAGAGGAGAATGATGCCAGCTGCTTTGGTTCCCATTGCAGGGAAAGACTGCCCTTTCCCTAGGTAGAGGCTGCAGGGAGGGGGGAGGAGATGTAAACCTGAAGACATACAGGCAGATAAAGGTAGGCTGATGGTTGCCTGGAAAGGACATAGGGTTGACAACTCCAGGTTGGAAACTTCCAGGATACTTTAGGGATGAAGCCTGCTGAGGGTGGGGTCTGAGGAGGAGGAAGAGGGGGACCTCAGACAGATACAATGCCATAGACCCCACCCTCCAAACAAGCCATTTTTCCTGGAAAATCACTGTTGCCAATCTCCAGGTGAGAGCTGGAGAGCTCTTAAAGCTCTGGTACTGATTCAAAGTGCTGGGGTGTGTTGCATTCTGGCAGGGGATGCTGTGAGTGTAGAAAATGAATGTGGATAGAGTAGTGTTTTGGAAAATCTTTGGGAATTGTTTGGTGCATTTACCATGGGGCACCCATCCAGAGCCTCTGGCATTTTCTCACTCTGCTGGCATCAAAACCAATTTAAGGCAAAATAGAGGTATGGAGACTTTTCCATCCTCCTTTGCATCGATCTGTCTTTGTTGGCAACCTTAAGCCTTCCAGCATTCTCAGGGTGACTCCATGCCTCCTGGGTGATTTCGGACCAGCCACAGACTTGCTGCCTAACCTACTTTGTAGGGTTGCTGTACTGATCACAAAGCAGAAGAGGAGAACGAAGTAAGCTCCTTTGCTCCCGAGTAACAAGAAGGACAGAACTTTGCCGAGGAAGAGGCTGCTGAGAGGGGAGGAGATAAAGTTGCCAACTTTAGGTACAGAAATTCCTGGAGATTTCAGATGTGGAGCCTGGAGAGGGTGGGTTTGAGGAGGGGTGGGACCTCAGACAGGTACACTGCCACAGACACCACACTCCGAAACTGTCAAATGTGTCCAGGACCACGGACAACAATTACTTTCCACTAGCATAAGGTATGCTGTGCTTCACTCCTACATTAGTTCTTTATACTGCAAAACACTACTCTGTGTTTACTCTGCCTGCAAGATACAAAATCATTGACCCCACTCTCTTTCTAGATCTTCTTGTATTTTCCCCCCACAACAGGCCTTATTCCTAGTATAATATATAATTTGTAATATCTGCTATAGCCATGCTAGTAACTAAAGCAAATTGTCTTATGTCCTAATTCATTTTTAGGGCTTTTTATTATGTTGCAACCTAAGTGATCTCAGGGTTGAGGGTTTTTTTGTTTTGTTTTTAAATGTGGACCGTGGTGATGGCCTAAGGCATTATTACATTTTTATAAAAGTGGATTTAATTAGTTCATATGGGTAACTGAAAATCCAGATTTTCATATTAAGTAGGCTTTATTGGATTAATTTGTAGAAAACACAAATTCCTTTTCACGTCTCAGAATATGAAAAGCAGAATAATATATTAGAAACTTGCACATGGGTTGACAAATGTAATTAACTTAAAATTAATGTATGATAGTCACTGAAAATTTCAAGGCACATGTGAACAACTTGTTGAAGTCTTCTAGAAGGTGAAGTTCATGGGAAAGAGTGCTGCAAATCTCAGAGCGATTACTGAGAATGTCCCATTCTATGTAAACTATAGCTGGCCTGCAGAGGCTGGGATAACAAAGCAGGGCTTTTCCAGGTAATCTCCAATGTAATGTAGACAGCCTAAAAAACAGCAGCCAGAAGAAAGGGGAGGATCTCTCAGGAAGGGACTTCCCTTTCACCTTTCTGCTGGCTATGGTGAGCCTCAGCTAGCAGAATGGGGGGGGAGATCTCCAGGGAAGGGACTTCCCTCCCACTTTTCTGCTGGCTGTGGTGAGCCAGCAAAAAGGGGGGAGATCTCCCTGGAAAGGAATTCACTTCCACCTTTCTGCTGGATGCCAGCAGACAGGTGGGAGGAAAGACCTCCTGGGAAAGGAGATCTTCCCTTCCTTTCTTTCTGCTGACTGCAGCAAGCCGCCACCAGCAGAAAGGTGGGATAGAATATCTCCCAGGAAGAGACTTTCCCTCTTCTTCCCTCCAAGCCATTTACACCTTGCTTTCTGCTCCCTGTGAACAGCTCCCCAAACAGCTGAGTGGTGGGGAGATCCCAGATGCTCAGCTGTTTCTCATAAAGAGAAAGCCCTGATTTCTGCTGTTCATGAACCATCATGAACCACCACAAATTGCTCCAAAATTCATGGTAGTTTGTTGTGGTTCTTCAGTTCATGAGCTTCAGATTGTGAACCCTGAACAGGTCAAAATTCGTGATGATTTTAGTTCATCAGATGGTTCATGCCCATCCCTAATTCTGGATAAGTAGACCTTGAAGTTCCCTAATGCTATTATCACTTAGGGCCTTGCAGGTTAAAACTTTGAATTAGGGTCAGAAACACACTGGAAGCCAATGAAGGCTATCATGTTCACACCCTTTCTCAAAATATAAATGTTTGCATTCTGGACCATTTGAGGGTTCAAAGAACTTTTCAAAGTCAATCCTACTTATAGTTCATTAATCCTAGATTGGAACTCATCAGGGCATGAGAAACAATAACCAGATCAGACTTTTCCAAGAATTATTGTACCCGATGTGTCAGCCTAAATTAGTAAAATGCACTCTGGTCCATGAGCAAAGCTAGATCCAAGATGGTACCCAAATTTCCCATTATCAGAGTGAGTACAAACTCATCCATCGTGTGTTCTGTTGATATAGGCCAATATTGCCTCAGATTGGCCTGGGTTGGGGGAGGGCCTCCATCTTGAAAATAAAATGGATGTTTCAGATTTTCCTTCTGAGTTGTTCAAGTTTACTTGTGGAAGCCTGCATGAGATTGCTGACTAATGCTATTTGGAGTATAAGAGCATATTGTTTTGGTTCCTGGATTTAGAGCTACCTGATAGACACACCTGTGACAGCTGTGTTAGAACCCGGCCCACACAGAAGTGGCCACTCACCCAGGGGACCTGTGCCCCAAAGACAGCAGCAGGACTGGAGCCAAAGATGCAGTGTTGGTGGGGCTATAACTCATGAAAGCAACCACAGGCTATTGTTTTCTGAATCCTTATAATAAACCTGGCAAAGCAAAGCATTTGAACTGGAGGTCAGTTTGTCTGGTGATGGAAGATATCATTGATGTGTCTCTCCCTCTGGGTGGGGTCATAATCCCTCTTTGATGTAGATAAAGTGACTTCATCACTTTACAATGGACATTTAAAAGTGGTTTTACAGTACCCTCTAATAGAGCTTTACATGAAGGGGGTAAGGAAAAGGCATACACTATAACAAATGCTTCCTCTAAGCTGTGGAGTCTTGTGAGCATAAATTCTACTTTGTGAGCTACTGGCATTAAAGTTGTGAGCAAGCAATTTGACTATTGCATAAATTAGTTTGCTCTGGTGCCATAATTCATTCCCTGAGGCTAAGGATGCCAGCCTCCAGGTGGGACCTGGGGATCCCCCAGAATTACAGCTCATCTCCAGACTACAGAGAATCGTTCCCCTGGAGAAAATGGCTGCTTTGGAGGGTGGACTCTGTGGCATTGCACTCCACTGAGGTCCCTGTCCTCCCCAGGCTCCATCCCTAAACCTCCAGGAGTTTACCAACCTGGATTTGGTAACCCTACTCTGCCAACCCCTGCCGGTGGGCAGCAGGGACCTGGCAAACCCTCCTAAGCATCAATATCCAGCTACAGGGTTAAACAAGGAGTTAACTTTTATTAAAGGTTTGAACATAACATTGTAGAAAATCAGATAGCGGTTACAAAATTTCTTTTCAATTGAACTTTTGAACTATTTCCCTATTCAGACATTTGGGTTTCTTTGTTTGTTTTTAATCCCCTGAAGACAGGGTAGCTTTATTAATTTTTTGTTACACCTACAGACTAACAGAAAAGAAAAAGGGGAAGGGAAAAGTTGCCCTAGGATAAAGGACAGCAAATTAAACCCACACTATGACTAAAAGTCCAAGAGGGAAGGTCCTTAACAGTTAGTATTCAGTTAGTATTAAAACTTATAACTTTTCATTTAAGTCAATGAATTCAAGAATTAGTCAGTCCGTGTGAGTATTCCGTCTAGCTTCTCTTGTGTGCACCGAGTCTCTTTCATCATCTTCCTCATTTGCGAATCTTTAGTTTGTAAAGAGTTACTTTGGTCCTCTATGCCGCAAGTCATATGTCTCTCTGGCTGCACCGCCTCCCGCTGCACCTTGGTCTTCGTCCGTGCCTTCTACAATGCCTGCTCCGCCGTCTCCTTCCTGCTGTTCCTCTTCCTTCGATCCAAAGTGCCGCTTCAACGATTCTTCCGCTTTAAAAACCGAGTCGATTTTCTCCCTTTTATCTCTGTATTTGAACACGACACCTTCCGGAAAATTCCAAGAATATGTGATTTGATTGATCTGCAGGGTTGAAATCAATTCTTTGTATACTTTCCTTTTCTGACGAACCTCAAATGAAGTGTCCTTTAGGACCCTGATGACTGTTGCTCCTAGCTGCAGGGGACTTGCTGCTGTTGCTTTAAGAATCTCATCCCTCCTCTGTATTCGGAGAAACTTGACGACAATTTCGCCTGGCAGGTTATTCCGCTTAATATATTTTGAGTATGATCGATAAATCACCTCAATCTCCGCCTCTGCTTCTGCCGATGAAACCCCCACCACTGACGCGATGAGCTCTGACATCATTTTTTTCAAGTTTTCTCCTTGCGACTCAGCTATCCCCTGAAACCTGAGTGTCTTGTTTGCTTTCTCCATTTGTAAGTTCAACAATCTTCTTTCCTGAAAGTCTTGCCTCTGTTCTAACACACCAATCTTCTTTTTAACTTTCTTGGTATCGTGTACAGTCTCTTTGAGTTTTTCCTCTGTCTGTATCGATTTTTTGATTAGCTCGGCAATCTGCTGTTGCTGCTTTGCCAGGCTCTGATTTGAAGCGGTCATCTGTTGGTTAATACCATCGAGCCTCTCATTGATCGGCTTGAGCAGTTCCAATAGCATGGAGAACAGGTCACCTGTCTCTTCTGGCCTCTGACTCTGACCGCCCCGCCCTGCTAATCTGTCTGGTTTTCCTCGCGTGCCGGCCATTTTCAACTTTGTTTACACTAGAAGGACCTCTTTCACCCTTCTTCGAAAAGTGCCCAGTTTTCTTCGCAAACGCATCTAAGTCTCTTGCACACTTTAACAATTCTCTTCTCTCCTCCCCCCTCCATTTATATAACACAGTTCAGTTTGTTTACGTCTGGGATTCCTACCCGATGCCGCTTTCCGTTAGGGGGGGGATTATCAACAGGGCTGCTTTGGGTTGGTTTTGTTTCCCAGGTGGACCCAATAAATTAAAAATTCTATGCAGGACTATGCCTAATTCATTCTTGTCCCCCTCCCATTACTGAAAAGCACAAAAAAGTGTCTCAATGCGACCTAAAGTTGCATCAAAATTCTGGGGCAAAAAGGAGTGCCTCAATTCTCTGGCATTACGCCATCAAAGAGGTCGCCCCCCCAGCGCCCCCGGTTTGGAGCCTATCCCTAAGGCTCACCTGGGGGTGTCACTTGAGGTGGCACCCCTCCAATCCCACTGGAGCGCGGATTGCCTCCCCAGAGGTAGGGGAGAGCGTCCGCCATCACCGAGCCACAGACTGGAAGTCGGGTTTCTTTGTTGTTCTTGTTCTGAGTCTGCATAAGCTACTCTTCTCTACAGCTTCAAGGTTGACTGTGAAGAGCTCCAAGATGACCTCCACAAACTGGGTGGGTGAGCAACAATGCAGCAAATGATGTTCAGTGTTGGCAAGTGTAAGGTGATGTATGTTGGGACAAAAAAATCCCATCTTCAAGTATAGGCTGATGGGGTCTGAACTTGCTGAGATTAAGAGGGGGAAAGAACTTGGGGTCATAGTGGATAGCTCAATGAAAGTGTCAACCCAGTGTGTTTCAGTGGTGAAAAAGACAAACTCTATGTTAGTGATTATTAGGAAAGGGTTTGAGAATAAAATGGCCAATATTGTAATGCCCCTGTATAGATCTATGGTATGGCCTCATTTGGAATCCTGTGTACAGTTTTGGTCACCCTATCTCAAAAAGGACATTGCAGAGCTGTAAAAAGTACAGAGAATGGCAACCAAGATGATTAAGGGGTTGGAGCACCTTTCCTTTGAGGAAAGGCTGAAGAGTCTGGGACTTTTCAGTTTAGAAAAAAGACAACTGGGGGGGACATGATAGAGGTTTATAAAATTATTCATGGGATGGAGAGAGTTGACAAAGAGAAATTTTCTCCCTCGCCCAAAATACTAGAACTTGACGGCATCGAAACTGATGGGCAGTAGGTTTAGGATGGACAAAAGGAAATACCACTTTATGCAGAGAGTGTTTAAAATGTGGTTCACTGCCAGAGGATGGCCATAGGAATAAATGGCTTTAAAGGGGGTTTAGATAGATTCATGGAGGTTATCTATGAATGGCCATTAGCCATGGTGACTGAGGGGAACCGCCCCATTCAGAGGCACTAAACCTCTGAATCCCAGAGCCAGGAGGCAACATCAGGGGAAGGCCTCGATCTCTGTGCCCTGCTGTTGTCCATCCAGGGGAACTGATTGGCCACTGTGTGAGACAGGATGCTGGACTAGATGGAACATTGGTCTGATGCAACAGGACTTCTGTTCTCTCTCAGCTGAACTAATGACTCTTTTCAACTTTTCCTCCCATCAATATTCTGTCAGCTCCCATTGGTAAATATTAGGGAAAGGCAGAACCTCACCTGTCCATCACAGGGTGTCTCTCCATAATGGTGCTATTATAATCACAGTAAATTTGCAGACATTATTCCAGTGGTAGATTTGTGTTTTCTTGGTGCAAAGTTTTAATTAAACATCTTTGATTCTTTCTACTAGTTAGAAGAGCAAAAGATTAATAGCAGTCATTGAGAATACCTGGATTATTTAGTTCATTGTGTGCCCATACTGCATTTTTTTTCCTTTTCCACATGTGTTTTGCACCCTCTAGTGATTGCTTTGGTCTTTCATAGGTCTTTCATAGGTGTTTCTCTAGGTTTTTAGGAGCACTTTTAAAAAACCACCATAGTATAGGTACGCAACCAGCAAAATAACACATGTGGAAAAACCCTAAGACAGTATTTGTTAATAGTATAGGGATAGCCCTCCTAAAAGAGTGGGTGTGTGGTTTGGGGGATATTTGAAGACCTGTCCTTACATACGAAGACTATCATGTTTGCAGCAGTGCCTTCAACCTTTAGCTGCAGCAGGATTTGGCCACTGTTACCTATGCTTGATCTACTGTACTTTGTTTACCAGCGTGAGAGGATAAAGGGTGATTTCATTCAATCCCCCCTTGTTATTATAGTCCCCTATGCAGCATGAATGATATTTTGCCCTCACCCTCAGCATTAGGTTTTCTGGGGACTGCTATGGGGAGGGGAAAATGGGAAAGACTTGCAAAGATACCAGACCTTTTTCATGTCTTGTTTCCTTGGGATTTTTAAAACTATCTTTTGCTGCTCTGATCTTTTAATAATGGTTCTAAATTATTCTCACTTTCATTTTAATGATTTATCTCATTAGACTGGATTGTTATATATTTGATGGTTTGTGATCTGCAGGGCCTATAAAATGGAGCTGTTCTGCCAGGCCTTTGGTTGAGGCAGCGGGTACCTAAATTACATCGGCCTCTCCTGCTCTACCCTCCTCCATCTTGTTCTACTTAATTTCTGGGGCTTCCACTAATCCCACTGTGTTATTGATGGTGGTTATGTATATTTGCTCAATATTTTGTCTCATCCTGGGCATACATGCTGGATTCATATAAGTGTTCCTGCTTCTGCTGAATTGTAATTGCCATCTTGTGGACTGTACTATTGGGGTTACTGGTTTTAACATAAGTATGCTGTGATGTTTTAATTGCTTTATTCTGTTGTGAACCACCCTGAGCCCACTTGCAAGGGCGGGTGGGATAGAAATATGATAAAATAAATAAATAAATATGTTGGAAGTAGGGATGCCAAGTCCATCTTCCACCCCCAGCAGGGGATTTTGGGGTCATTCCTGGAGGGGGCGGGGCATCCCCAATGTTATGACATCACGATCCCCAACATGATGACGTCCACCGCCCCCCCACCCGCCCGTGCACCAGATCTCCAGAAAAGGCAGTTCCCTGCACTTAAAGGAGCCAGCGTTTCCCTTTTAAATGCAGGAGCTGGCATTTCCCCTTTAAGAGCAGCCACGTTTCCCTTTTAAGAGCATGAAGCTGGCATTTCCCTGCAAGCTTGCGGAGATCGGGCTTGGGAGGAAACACAGGTTCCACACACTTAAAGGGAGAGAGATGGGTGGCTGTGGGTGTTGGGGGCGGGGCTTCCCCCGCCAGCCATCTGGCCGGCGGTGGGTAGAACCCCCCCCAAAAAGGGGGACCCCTGGCAAACCGGGGGGGTTGGCAACCCTAGTTGGAAGTCACCTTGAGGTCTGAATAACTGTCAGTGGACTATAGGTACCTTGAACAACTCAGTAAATAAATTCAGTTATAATCCCCAGGAAAAACTTCTTGAGGGGTAAGAGAGTGTTACCTTCTTCTCTTTCCCCTTTCTTTAAAAATGGGCTATCAATTGCTGGCTATCTGGTCAAACACATGAAATAAACCACTTTCAATCCACTTTCAGTGCACTTTCTAATTGGATTTTACTGTGTGAACTCGCAAAATACACTTTGAAAGTGCACTGAAAGTAGATTATTTGGTGTACGTGACCGCAGCCTTTGTTTCTAATCAGTCTTATAATATTTGTCAGGGCCTTTGGGCCTGTGTATATGTCATAATAGGTATAAAGTCAAAAGGCAATCACATTCCATTCACTGTTCCTACAAGTTAAAGAGTCAGCCAAAATTCATACAGAGGTAATGCTAGAAAGAACGTGGTCACCCTATACAGTGTTGTGTGTGTTGCAGAGATCACGCGTCCTAGATCTTCTTTCTGTTCACTATTCCAGTGGAACCTATGAATAAAGGGGTAAGGGTGGAAACATTAAATAACTGAATTGCCTTTATTTGATTTTATTAGTCTCACAAATCTAGGCTGCATTGATATAATTATTTTACAGTTAACAAAAGACAAAGTCATATTAGATGCCTTTTTCATATCATTGGAATTAAAATGCAAGAGCTATGGATATTTTTTTTAACAAAAATCTTTTAAAGCCATAGAATAGCTTAGTTCAAGGGTAATCATGTGACTTTCAGTCCAGTGAATTCTAATTAGACTAAAGCTGAACTATTCAGGAGATGACCAACCAAGGGTAAACAAAAATGGGCCTAGAAAATAACTTGTGATTCATCTAATTACGTTGGACTGTGATATTTGATTGAACTGGAAAATTTATCAGCTGAATCCAAGTGAAAAGTTTCAATGAACTAAGGCTGGACATTTCAGACTTCATTCATGTTTTGCCACTATTTTTTTCCCCGAGGGATGATTTTAAATCCCTTATCCCTGCTATTTAGTTCCCAAATCCTCATTTTTCCCTTTTATACAAATAGAGCTCATGAGTCTATCTGAAGAAGAGAACTATGACTTATGAAAGCTCACATTGAAATAAATGTTGCTCATCTTCAAGATGCCACTGGATCTTTGTTTTTTGTTACAACAAACATAGCTTCCACTCTGCAGTCTTTATTTTGTGCCATTTCTTGTTTCTTCACACCAATTATCTTTCCATAAAAGTATGCATTTTTCAAAGATGTGCTCATTAGTGTTCAGCCTACCTCATGCTTTTCCATGCCTATATAGCCATTGTTTGCCACAGCATGCTTTCCTGATGAACCTGCCTACTGCAAAGTTTGTGGCAACCCTAAATTAATCAGGGAGCACTTGAAAATCCCTACTTCCATATACCGCCACCACCACCACCACCACCACCACCGGGGGGGGGGGGGGGGCTGACAGACTGCTGTGTAGATATCATTAGACACTCTAGAAATTATAAAACTCTTTTAAAATAAATTCTACGGCATCCAACTATGTCACCTGTTTTTATAGAAAGTTACATCAGTGAGTTGGCATGTGCTCCATTTTCATCCCCTATTTCCTTCTGTCAGCATTTGTGGTGCAGGCGGACAAAGCACCAGGATACCATGAGGTCTCCCAGTATAGAGACCGGGCATCCCTACTTTCATACTGGGCTCTTCTGTCTTTAAATAGATGTACAATTTACTAAACTCCTATTCCCTGATTCAGTATTCATGTGCATCAGGGGGATAGGGATCAAACCTACTAGCCTTGATGACTGACCTCCACATACTCAGGAATCTGATCAACACAGGGACTTTATGGATATAGCAAACAACATTCATATGAATGTCCATTGTCTCCAAGAACAGAAGACCCTGCATATGTGGAGGTGTGGGGTAAGCCATTAAGTACTTTCTCAACTTCTCCCATCCACATGATTCATTTCAACCTGACATTTTCCCCAGCAAAGAAAAATTGTAGTGATAGGAGAGGCTAGACTCAGACTTTTACTCAGTTTGACAGGATTTTCCATCCTGAGAGCCACTTCTTGATTCCATTCAAAGACTTCTAAGAAAAGTATGCACAGGCAACCTCTTGGTTTGGAATTGTGCCCTATCTATTTTAGTTTGCATTCTCTGCAACACAATGTGACATGCTGCTACTAGATAACTGTTTTAATTACTTTTTAATTTAGAACCAGGCATATAAATCCCTATAGCAATAGGATAGCAGAAATAATTTAAAGGCAATTAAATGAAGCAAGCTTTGGATTCTTGGATGATACTACAACAACAACTTCTTCTTTTTAAAGTGCCCATAATTAGACTTTGTTTGGTTCTTCTGTTTAATCAAAATTCACTTAAAGCTCCTTGAGGAGATTTGGTGTTCCCTGCTTAGCTTGGTGCTGAACAACAGGCAAAGACAATTTCCAAAAGAATGATTAGAAACATTTATTTTATTTATAATTTAATTATAGCAGGAGAAGTTAAATCAAAATGGACTATTAAAAAGATTTTCTGAATACCAGAGTAATTGGGAAAATGAGAACAAGCTGGAAGGCAGAATTCCAAATGCTAATGTATTTCAGAATTATATATATTTTAAACCAAACTTTGCCAGAAGAGTCTGGGCAACCCTTTATGGCAGTCACTACCCTGAGTGCAAGCAGATAAGGAAAGCAAGTTCAGGAAATTGCTGGGTGTTCAGGAAACTGGCTGGAACAGTTAAGCCCTGATAAATTCAAACAAAACAGTGGAAATGGCTTCTTTTATGTTGGACCCCAAAAGCTATGATGTGCCTTTCTCCCCATAAACATCCACAACTATCTTTTTTTTAAAAAAAAGGTCAGAGTTTTGATTCTTACCTTTAGAATCCTTCATGCCCTGGGACCTATATAACTGAAGTACTGTCTTTCCCACTATAAGCCCACATAGCAACTTTTTGAGGGGTATTTATTTTGTATTTTTCATATATGCATGTGTGCGTGTCTCTCTGTGTGTGTTTATGTGTGTGCACCTGGAATTCATGGTGACCTCTGGTGACTGACCCCTACTGGGGGCCTGGAGGATATTCACAGAGGTGGTTGAATAATGCCTACCCCCATCTCCTGACTGTTGGTATTTCAAGGAGACCTCCCATCCAAGTACTTGACCCTGCTTAGCTTCCGAGATCTGATGAGATCGAGCTTGCCTGGGCTTTCCAGGTCAGGGCTAACCCACATAGCAACTTTGATCTTTTGAACAATCACCTCTTTATGTTTCCTGGTTAAATCTCCTAAATTTCAATCTCAAGGTCCCCCCTCGCCTTGTGGTGCCTTACATTATGCATTGGTCTTCCTGAATGTCAGGAAGGTCTGTTCTTTGCCATTTCAGCAAGCTGTTTGCAAGGGATTTTGCTTGTCAATAGTTGTGGAGTATCCCTTGATATTGATTAACATCGTTGTAAGCTGATTTGTTTCAGATGTCATTATCATGTGGGTTGTCTTTAGATATCATTGTTAGAGGCTTGGTGTCCTGTACTGGAGAAAAGAGTACTAGAAATTCTTTAAATAAGTAAATATTATGGTTATAGATAGGGTAACTCTAATAGTTACTACAATTACATAGTAAATACATATTACATGTACTTGCACATGGGGCCACTGGATCTGGAAATGGTGCAGGGGAAAGGCTGAAGGCCCTTCTCTCATGCCAGGGTTCTAATCTGTAGCAGGCTACTGTCTGGTTGCCAGACCTACTGGCAATCACGGCTTATATGTAATGTTTAGTTTGGGGCTGAGTCTCATAAAAAAAATGCTCAGGCTAGAAGCAGATTGTAAAAACAGTTTTAAAAAATCAACTTTTTAATTAAAAGCCTGTGTGAAATGTTTTGGCCTGGAGTGTAAAGTAGACTAGAATAGGTGCCAGGCAAACCTCATAAGGAAAGGAATTCCATGGGCAAGATGCTTGTGATTGCCATGTGTGAACAATATATTTTGACAAAATAACATCACCCCCACTGGTCTTTTTCTCATCCATTCACAAATTTAGCATGATGGCAAGATAACATTGTGTGTGATATGTGTCCCCTGGTTTTTGCATGTACAGAGTCTGCATGCAGACAGTTTGTACCTGAGTAGGCTCTATGCAGACATTACACTGAATATGGATCACGCAGGGCCAAGAGGCACAACCTCACTTCTCCATCCAGTCTGCACGGAAGTAGTATCACCCAGGGAATATGGAAATCCTTGTTTCATAAAGGCACACTGAAGAGAAAAGCTCCTGCAAGACCTTTATTGCATTTTCATCACCACCTTGAGAAGATGGGTGTTGCAAAATCAAGGCTTCAGAATCAGATATCAAAGTGCAGGTATTTCTTTATTACACTGCAGATCACAAGCTCATGATGGCAAAATCGAGTCTCAAGCCCAAGCCAAGCCAAGCCTAGAACTCCATCGAAGATCAGATATGGTTCATGAAATACTGATTTCTTGACATGTCCACTTTTCTCCCTTTCTCACAGTACAACAACTCATGGGCCCTCAATGAAATTGCTGAACAGACAGGTTAGAACCAGTGTTCCCTCTAAGATGAGTTAGTGTGAGCTAGCTCACAGTTCTTTAGTCTCTGGCTCACACATTTTTTGTTTTAGCTCAGGAAGGATGGCTTCAGAGCAAACTAATTTATGCAGTAGCCAAATCGCCCACTCACAACTTTAATGCTAGTAGCTCACAAAGTAGAATTTTTGCTCACAAGACTCCACAGCTTAGAGGGAGCATTGGTTAGAATGGATAAAAGGAAGTACTTCTTCACCCAATGAGTGATTAACACATGGAATTCACTGTCACAGGAGGTGGTGGTGGCTACAAGCATGGATGGCTTCAAGAGGGAATTGGATAAACATATGGAGCAGAGGTCCCTCAGTGGCTATTAGCCGTAAGGTATAGATAGGAACTTTCAGTCTGGGGCAAGTGATGCTCTGTATTCTTGGTGCTTGGGGGGGGCAACAGTGTCTTGGCCCCACTGCTGGACCCCCTGATGGCACCTGATACTTTTGGCCACTGTGTGACAGAGTGTTGAACTGGATGGGCCTTTGGCCTGATCTGACATTGGCTTCTCTTATGTTTTCCCTGCCACCCACTCATCCTTCCCTAACTCTAACCCTTAGAAAGAAAATGGAGTGGTCAGCAAAGATGGTTCATAGCAGTGAAGGCCTGCTCTGTAAGGCTTAGATTCTCATGAAATAGTCTTCAGTTTGGTGTAGTTGTTAAGAGCAGTGGACTCTAATCTGGAGAACCAGGTTTGATTCCCCACTCCTCCACATGCAGCCAGCTGGGTGACCTTGGGTCAATCACAGTTCTCTCAGAGCTGTTCTCTCAAGAGCAGTTCTCTCAGAGCTCTCTCATCCCCACCTACCTCACAGGGTGCCTGTTGTGGGGAGAGGACGGGAAGGCGATTGAAAGCTGCTCTGAGACTCCGAGTGCAGAGTGGTGATTCAATCCTCCTCCTCCTATCACCTCAAACACTTGTTAAGAGATAAATAGAGTCCTGTTTCCCAGGGAGCAACAAATGCTCTGTGTAAGCATCTAAACTTTAAAAAACAATGCTTCTGCCATCACTGCAAGCCAACAACACTAGCCCTCACCTTCAAGAATACAAATTTGGAGAAGGAAGAGACCAGTAGGAAAAGCTGGTCAGGCAGTCCATGAATATACTGAAGTCAAAAATATTTGGAATCTTCTTATGTTCTTAATGCAGTCAGCCTGCAACAGAGTGAGACATAATGTTGGAACAGATTGGTTAGGCATAATCTCTCTCCTCAGTCTTCACCATACTTGAGAACTATGGTGTGATGCAGTGGTTAAAATGCAGGAAGTCTAGCAATTTCTTTGTCCATACAAGGAAAGAGTGAGGTAAAGAGGTGAAGACTTGTTCAAGCCTCAGAGAGCCCTTGCCCCCTAAACTCCTGTCCTGAGTAGACGTTACCCTTGAGAGCCATCCCAGCAAATGAATCACCAACCATTTGCCATGTTTTATCTCTTATATTTTTGCTTCTTTATATTTTCTGTTCTTATGGTACTTGCACATATCCAGTGTGGGGATGGTCCATGGCCCAGTGGCAGAGTACATGCTTTGCATACAGAAGATATTAGTTTCTGTCCCTAGTATCTCTAGATGAAGGGCCTTTTTAGTGTTGTAAAATAGTCAAAAGTGTTTAATACTCAGACTATTAATGGATCTTGCTCTATTGGAAAGAAGAGATTTCTTTGCTTTTAAAAACCTTTATTTCTAAGGGTAAAAGGTACACGGGATTACTACAAATAAACATAACACTAACAGCTACATTTTCTAAGCTGCCTATAGTCAACACTAGCACACAGATAATGGAGAACCTCTCCTTCTTCTTGACCCCTAGAAAGGAAGTCACCTGAAACAAATGACCAATCTGTATCACAGTAGAAAGCTACTTTTCCCGGGCGAATTCCCCATTGGCTCAGTGCCAGGTATCCCTTCCAGGTCGGTCTACACAATAGCAATACTAGGCAAACAAGTTAACCCTATAATGATTGAATTGTCAGACCTTGTAAACACATACATTTCCAACATTTAGCAGGTATTGGGAAATACCCTTTTCTGCCTGATATTCTGGAGAGCTCCTGATATTCACAGTAGATGATACTGAGCTATGTGAAACAGTGTAAAAAGGTGGATCCATAGGGTTATGCTTCCTTTCCTGTATTAGCAGAACTGATAAAGAATGACAAACACAGAGGAATGGGAAGAAAAGTTGGATGTAGTGGTAATCTGCAGGATCAGAAAAGTTAAAATTTATTTTTTTAATTTGTAAGGCCAAAACCCCTTATTTTAAAGTATGTCTCCCAGAGTAGGTTACAGTTCCACATGATGCAATAAATGTTTCTTATTTTCACACTTCTAAAAAGCTTAATTGATATTACTTATTCTTTTTTCCCTGTCATTTTTTTGGTTACAATAGCTTTATGAACAATACCATGCTGTTCCCTGCCTGGCCTTCCTCCCAGTTCACATTTGATCTGAGATGTCCTTAATACCCTTTCCAGCTGGGTCTTAAGATGTCTGGACCAGAAGGCTGAAGCAGCAGTAGCTACCCAATCCCCCTATGAAGAGCTAGGTCTATCCAGTTTCAAGAGGCAAAACTGGGGTGCGAGCTGGCAATGGAGGGAACCACAGTTGTCAATATGTGGCCAAAAGTGGAGAAAACAAGAGCTGAAAGAGTCGGGGCCAGGAGGAGAGAATAAAAGAAGAAGAAGAAGAGATTGGATTTATACCCCACCCTTCACTACCCAAAGGTGTCTCAGAGTGGCTTACAAACAACAGACACCCTGTGAGGTAGGTGGGGCTGAGAGAGCTCTGACAGAAACTTCTCTTTTTCAAGGACAGCTCTTATCAGAACTATGGCTTGCCCAAGGCCATCCAGCAAGTGGAGGAGTGGGGAATCAAACCCGGTTCTCCCGGGTTAGAGTCCACGCACTGAACCACTACACCAAACTGGCTCTCAAGACTATGCTGCTTCCCCAAAGATCAGCTGGAAGTTAACAAGGAAGGCAGCCACTTGGAGGATTGAAGAGGAGGCAAAGGGGAGCTCTAATACCAGTACTTGGGAGCTCACCAATATTATCACTCTCAGCTTGGCAAAGACTTTGTCCATCTAGGCCCACCTCCCCAGAAGGGGACCAGAATAAGAGAAGAACCCAGTAAAATAACCAGGGCCCCATTATAATTTTGTATGTTCATTTATATCTTCTGAAGATTTTTGCATTATTTTAATCTTGAATTGAGTGCTGCTTCAAAGGCTTTGTTTAAAATGGTGAGGGAGACAGATACACCCCAGTAACAGGTGAAATGAGGACTAAGACCCCATTTCAGATTCTATTAAACTATGGAATTTATCCTGTAAGTGTGATTACCCTGACATAGGTTTTCCTAGGATAGCCTTGTGCTTTGAGTCTCATTACTAAAAACTAGAAGTATGCAACATTACTTTGCTGAATTGGTCAAATGACAACAATCATTCTGCACCAAGAGGGCAAAAGCCTTACAGAATTTTTTAAATCTCAAACTATCAGTAATTTTCAAAAGAACATGCATATCTGGATATGTGTTCTATAATAATGGCCACAGAGAACTAGATGTTCCCTCTGATCTCCAGCCTTTCTGGTACTAGTGGGACATGGATGAGGATTGTTGGGACTACATAAATTATTGTTGGGGAAGAAAATGAGTGATGATGGTAGAAGGAACCTGTAAACATTAACCTTTCTTTTTGCTCTAGGATTTGTGAAAAGGAAGCTTTCCATCTATTTGCTTTTTTATGAAGTTGATTACATTTACATATCAATGTTTATTTTTTCCATATTCCATGCCCTTGTAAATAATCTTTTTGGAAGGGTAAAACATGTAATTTGGCAATGGCTTCACACTTCTGTGGTACTTTATCTTTTCAAAAAGTTACAAAAATTATTTAAACTTAATTAACATAGATTAAACATTTCAGTTTTGATTAAAGTTGATGATTATAGTATGTAATTAATGATACTAGAGGGGATAGGGATGAAAGGAGATTTTAAAGAACAATACAAGTAGTGAATGACATTAGTGATGATTATCTAAGCAAGCAGATTTAGGAATTTATTCTAATAACTTGTGAGCCTTAGTGGAGCTTATCCTGAGTAGTAGGTGAAGGGAAGAATACAAAATACTTTTAAATTGCAAGTCCCTAACAACATTAAATGTTAATCTACAGCATTTAGCCTCTATTCTGTACAAAAATATGTGCATTAAAATGACACTCTGGTAGATCAGTTCCTGTTCTCCATTTTTCAGTGAACATAGTAAATTGTAATCATTGCTAGATATATGGGCAAAACAGTAAGTGGCAGAGCAATTATATCGCTTTTTCAATTATTTCATCCATATTTTTTACAAACTATAAAAACTGATATGCATATCAGCATGCATTATTAATTAATGTTATTACACTGATTTAATTATGTGGTGATTTAATTATCTAAATTCAATCTCCAGCCTCAGAAAATTAATATACTTAATTCAAATAAGTACTCGTGACTTTGAGTCATAATGTGAAAGTATGAATCTGGACAGAAGTAAATAATGTGACCTTTATGTATCTAACATTCTATCTTTTCTCACCTGCTTCATTTGGAACCAAAGTAAGGGTTATCTGAACTCTGGCCCCGGTCACACGGAGCATTAGCCATGCTACAGAGACAGAAGATAGGCAGATTTTCTGGGAGCGATCTCACCGCCACATCTGGGAAGCGTAGAGCTCCCGTGGCATACCCGTGGCCTCGGAGGTACTAATTTCTGGAAACTGCAGGGCAAGGGTGGGCATCTGATCGCGTTTCCGGTGGTAGTTCCGGCGCCCGTCCATGTCCCCTCGCAAAAAGTTTTTTCCCCCAAGTCGCCACGGATGTGCACAAGCACCCAACGGAGCAGTTTAAAATGACCGGGGACATTATCATGTATAAAATGCTGACAGGGCCAATTTACACTGTTGATTTGATGTTTCAGCTCCAGTATGGAAAGTGCTACTTGAAAAGGTATCATGATTGACAGTGGCTTCTGCATTATTCCTTCACTAGCAGTAAAGCCCGTTGTGAAAGCAATACAACGGGATCTAGAAAGAGGCTCTGGGGCAGTGCTCTGGCTTTGGGCAAACAGTGTCATTTTGCTGGGTATAATGCAGCAGGGTATAATGACAGAGTCCACTGTTTTCTCCAGAGGAACTGATCTCTGCTACCTGAAGAGCAGTTGTAATTGTGAGTGATCTGTAGCCCTCACCTGGAGATTGGCAGCAATTGTTACCCAGGACAAAATGGCTGGTTTGGAGGGTGTAGTCTATGGCATTCTACCTGTCTGAGGTCCCACCCCTCTGCAAACCCCACCCTCTCCAGGCTCCACCCCTCAAATCCCCAGGAATTTGTCAGCATGTAGTTGGCAACCACATCTCCTTCCCAGCTAACCATCAACCTACCAATACCTGCCCCTTTGACTTCAGCTGACTTCTGCCCTCCCTTCTGCAGAGCAGTTGTAATTCTGAGTGCTCTCCAGCCTTCACCTGGAGATTGGCAACAATGGTTCCCTATGAGGGACTGACTGGTTTGGAGGGTGGAGTCTATGGCAGTGTACCTGTCTGAGGTCCCACCCCTCCTCAAACCTCACCCTCTTCAGGCTCCATCCCTCAAATCTCCAGGAATTTCCCATCTGGAGTTGGCAACCCTATCAGGACTGGCCCCAATGTGTTTTCTCCCAAAGGCCAAAGTAGGTGACAGGACCAAGCTTAGTTGCCTACCAACAGGCACTGAGGGGAATGTAGGGTTGCCAGCTCTAAGGAGGGAAATACCTGGAGGTTTGGGGGGTGGATTCTGTAGAGGGCCGGCCGACGGAGGCCTCGGCCTTCTGTCGCCCGCCTTGCCCCCCCAATCTCGGCCCGGGCGACCGCGGCTCC
>NW_015165252.1:153587-156455 GCF_001447785.1 Gekko japonicus
GCTCTTCCTTCTCCTCCTCAGACCCCACCTTCAGCAGGCTTCAACCCTATGTTCTTTCCAGGCAACCATCAGCCAACCTTCATCTGCCTGTCTGTCTTAAGTTTTACATCCCCCCCCCCCACAGCCTCTGCCTAGGGAAAGGGCAGTCTTTCCCTGCAGTGGGAACCAAAGCAGCTGACATCATTCTCCTCTCCCCCGTATGATTCGCACAACTACCCTATGAGGTATGTTATGGTTGAAAGTGTGTGAATGGTCCATAGTCCCCCAGGCAGCTTTTAAAACATGAACCTGGGACCTGCACACCATCTGTGGCAGTAATGCGGTGCCTGCTGGCACCTTTTCCTATCATTTTTTGCCTTGTGGTATTCTGCTTGTGGTGTGATCTGTCTTCTTTGTGGTGTGGCGTGATTGTGTTATTGGGTTTGTTTCTTTTAAAGGGGAAGTGATGTGTTGTGAGTGAGGACATATGTTACCTCAGAATACAGTAGTTCCCATATGCAACTGAAAATTCCAACTGCCTTGCGGGGGGGGGGAGTTTGAGGTGTGGAATGGAGTGAAGTCCAATCAGCTTCCATATGCAAAAGACCTTGAAACGCTGGGCAGGACTGTACAAAGCAGCCAGTCAACCCAGCCAGTGTCTTCTGAGTGGCAGTTCTTCTGGCCAAACACTAAAGGCGGGCATTTTAGAACGTTGGTCCCCACTACTGCTTTATTATAAGGGAGAGATGCTTTATTATAAGGAAGAGATAAGGAAGGAATGTTGTCTAATAGTCTCACCCCAGGGTTTTGCCAGTCTACCATGACAGATATTGGATATTACAGTAAATATTGACAAAGCTGTGATGAACTGATACATTTTATTATGGTATCTCTGTCTATAGCATACCTTGAAGTTCTAACATCAACTATTAAAAATTGTTAAGAGGCCTCTCAATGTAAAGACACTTTGGGAAAGTCTCAAAAAGACATAGTATGGAGGCTTGATGGGCATAGAAAAAATTGGAAGTGGGTTGAGTTGGGAATGTGGGTACAGTACTTCAGTGGTTCTGCTGCCTGGCCCCATGGCATTTATACTATGGGGTCCCACAGAGTTCCATCCTGCCCCTTATGCTATTTATAATCTACATGAAACTTTTAGGAAAGCTCATCAGGGGATTTGGAATCAGGTGCAACTAACATGTGGATAGCACCTAACTCTGCTTCTCCTAAGCAGCAAAGTCAGGTGGGTTTGTGGAAGTCCTGAAAAGGTGCCTGAAGATGGTGATGGGATGGATGAGGGTCAGTAAACTGATTCTCAGTCCAGATAAGACTGAGGTGATGCTGGTCAATGACAAAGTTGCTTTGGGACTGCAGAACAAGCATATCTTGGAAGGGGTTGCACTCCTCCTGAAGGAACAGGTTCATAGCTTGGAAGTACTGCTGGATCCTGGCCATGAGGCCCATATCTTCTCTGTGGCATGCAGTGCCTTTTATCAGCTTTGGCTGATGTGCTAGTTACAGCTGCTCCTGGAAAAACATGATCTGGCCATGGTGACCCATCATCTGATTACATCTAGTATAGATTACTGTAATATGCTTTATTTGGAGATTTCTTTGAAATTGGTCTGAAAACTTCAGCTCATCCAAAATGCAACAGCAAGGCTATTGTTAGGGGATCATATCACCCCAATCCTGAAAGATCTGTTCTGGCTGCCTATTTGTTCCTGCGCACAATTCAAAGTGCTTGGCTTGGGGCCAGGATACTTGAGGGACTATGCAGGATGTACAGGATGTTCCTCAACCATATGCTGATTGGACCAGGACATGCTTAGTTTCAGGAAAGCCACTGTGTCACAAGTCTTCTGTTGATATCCTGGGATATCTATGGTTCTGTGTCCCATTGGTTGTTGTTTTGGCATTTAAGACCCCCACGATTAGAAATAGAGTGCTGATCCCGGTAACGTACAGTCTGCACAAACTGTTCCTTGCCCACCCACTGAGCCAATCAAGCCAAGAAGGGGCCGGGGAGCCCTTTAAAGCCCTCCCTGTGGCTTCTCCTGCCCTCCTGCCAGAGCGTGCAAGCTGGAGAAGCCAGGCGCAGGCCCCCTGGCCCCCTCCTGGACCGCCTGTCGAGCCAAGTGAGCCAGGAAGGGGTCGGGGAGCCCTTTAAAGCCCTCCCCGTGGCTTCTTCTACCCTCCCGCTGAAGCGGGCACATGGGAGAAGCCAACCACAGGCCCCCCTGCCCCCTCCTGGCCGCCAGCTGACGCAAGTGAGTCAGGAAGGGGCTGGAGACTCCTTTGCAGCCCTCGCCATGGTTTCTTCTGCCCTCCTGCCAAACATAGGCGTAATCTTCAGGGGGGCGTGGGGTCTTCAGACCCTCCCGAAAATTTCAGGAAGGTGCTCAGCCTCCCCCGGACTCACCCGGAAGAGCCCGAGCTCGGGGAAGGCGAGGGGGGGGCCGCCGGGTCATCGTCGGTACCGGCGTAAAGTCCAGGTGGGCTGGGAAGCCAGAGCTCCCACCGGAATTTCCCAGAAGCCCTGCCCACCCCTCGCCCTCCCAAGCCAGCGCCCAGCCACAGGGCATTGCTGCTCGGTTTCCCCCAGCTCTCCTCAGGGGCTCTTTAAAAAGTTGTGGCTGTGCGGCTGTCGCAGCTGCGACTGGGGGGGGCCCGAAACGTTCCCTCCTTGCCTCCTTGAGCTCCGGTGTGGCTGTTCTCGTCGCAGCTGCGACGGCCGGGGGCGGGGCGGGGCGAAATTCCCTCCTTGCCTCCTTGAGCTCCGGTGTGGTGGTCTTCGACTCTAGGGGCAAATTCCACCTGTGAGAGAAGTCATGGCTCCCCCAGCTCTGGTTAGGGGCTCTTGTCGGGGTCAGCTGCAAACAGGGGGGG
>NW_015165252.1:159717-169157 GCF_001447785.1 Gekko japonicus
AGTGCACAAATCATAAGGATCCATGAGGATCCGTGGGTCAAAACCATATTTTTGCAGCATGGTGTTGCCACAGAGCAGTGGCACCGTGATTTCTGTGGTGCAGGCTTTGGCTGTGGACATGATATGTGATTTGATGTTGTGTTTGGGGTGACCCATTGCAAAAACCCCTAGGATCCATGAGGATCCGTGCTCCAGAACCATGTTTTTGCAGAATGGTGTTGCCACGAAGTCGTGGATCTGTTATTTTTGTGGTGCAAACAGTGGACGTGGATGTGTTATGTGATTTGATGATGTGTTTGGGGTGACCCAGTTAAAAAACCCTGAGGATCCATGAGGATGCGTGCTTTGGAACCATGTTTTTGCAGTTTTGTGGTGCCACGAATTCGTGGGGGCATGATTTTTGTAGTTCTTCCTATAGTCTTAGACATGGTCTACAGTATGATGCTGGTTTTATTTCATTGCAGTACAGAAATCATATGAATTCATGAGGATCCGACCTTTGGAATCATGTTTTTGCGCTGTTCTGGTGCCACGAATCCGTGGGATCGTGATTTCTGTGGTGCCCCCTATAAACTAACACATGGCCTACGATATGATGGCGGTTTGATTTCCTTTCAGTGCTAAAATCATATGAATTCATGAGGATCCGTTTAGATCCGACTTTTACCCAGACCCGCAAATGGGTAACCTATGTCAGCAGCATGATTAAAAACCTTGTAGTGGATTCTTGTTAGGTTGCATTATTTTACATGCATCTCCTTTTTTCAAGCGGCAAAATTTGTTATCAGAAATAGGGCAGACTACTGCATTTTCATTAAGATGTATTCATAAATACATAAATGGCTGCACTGAACACTAAATGCTGTTAAAGGTTTAGTGGCTGCTGATAAATATCTACAGAACAAAAGTACATACAAGATTTTCTATAAATGGTGGAACAAAGATGGCCCAGATAGAACTAGACACTTTCCATTGGCACACATTAAAGTGTAAAAGTTACTGCTGCATCCAGGGTGTGTGTTCAGAATGCGACATTCTGAGATCAAAAACTGTTTCCGTTGAAATGAGTGGGCACTCACTTTTAACCTAAGTATTAAATTGAACAAATCAATTTTATTTGTTTAGAAAAACTAGTTTGCATTTTGAAAGATTTGCATGTTATATCTTTATCAAATATCCCAGGCTGTTAATTTCTTTTTAACATACTATCATTGGCAGATGTAAATATAAACCCCCTTCCCCTAAAACAAACAAAACCCTTGATTTCTTAAAGCTGAAGTTAAAAGCTGGGACTGCTGAGGCTATAAAACATAACTAACTAAAACTAATGATACCCTTCAGTTAAAGCCTGGGATTTGGCCTAGCACCTAAAAGACAGTGGATAGCCCAGGCTAGCCTGATCTCATCAGTTCTCAGAAGCTAACCAGGGTCAGCCCTGGCATTTGGATGGGAGACTGCCAAGGAATACCAGAGTTGCAATGCCAAGCCAGGCACTGGCAAACCACTTCTGAATGTCCCTTGCCTTGAAAACCCCAGTGGGTTCACCTTAAGTCAGCTGTGACTTGAGGAGGGGTGGGAGAGAAGGCCTTTTAACAACCTCACTCAGGTCTTGCAAACTGAGGGCTGCAACTTCTTTTCATTGAGTCAGTCCATCTCATTTTGTGTCTTCCTCTTTTGGGGGCTGCCTTCCAGCATTTTTTCCCAAGCATTATTGTCTTTTCCAGTGAGTCTTGTCTTCTCATAATGTGACCAAAGTACGATAGCCTCAGTTTTGCCATTTTAACTTCTAGGGGAGAGTTCAGGCTTGATTTGATCTACATCCCACTTATTTGTCTTCTTGGTAAAACACTCCCTCAAAACTACATTTCAACTGAATGGACTTTCTTCCAGTTTGATTTCTTCACTGTCCACATACTGATGGGGAACACCATACTCTGGGCTATCCTGGGTCAGTGTGGTTTGCAGTGAGAAAGGAGAAAGACACTATCAAAGGGAACAGTTTCACCCTCCTTACTGTAGCCTGCTGACCCACATGGCTACCCCCTCTCTGCAGGTGAGGACACAAAAAGGAGTGTGAAGGAGGATCTTAACTGGCAGGCTGGATAATGTAGGAGGAGGCAATAGTTGAGTTACCCCAAGGCATTTAGGGCCTCCAAGGTAAGATCCAGAAATAAAAGGGTATTCTAGTTGCTGCATTTTGAACCAATTGAATTTGAGAGTTTCCCAAGGCAACCCTACATGAAGCCAATTGCAGCACTTTGACCTGGATATAATCAGACTATGGATCACCATGGCCAAGTCATTTTTTTTTAGAAATGGCCATAGCTAGATTATTGACTAAAGCAGATAGAAGGTTCAGCATGCTACAGAGAAAACTTGAGCCTCCCTCCTGCTGCACCCCCAAGCAAAAAAACTGCTCTTTCAAAGGGAGACAGCCTAGCTCCTTTAGAACAGCCTAGCTCCTCACTCTTCAAGCAGCTTTGTCTTCAACCAACTCAATGTTCTCTGGATTAAGCTTTAGTTTACTGATCCACATCCATCCTGTTATCTTCTTTAGGCATTTGTTCAGGACCTTTGCAAATGAACTTTACCAAGAACCTGTTTTTACTATTCCTAAATCCTCTTGCTCTACTGTGTCTCTTTCCCACCCCAGTGGATGAATATTGTCATAAAGCTTCTTTGTTGGTGAGTTGTTAAAATGACTCTCCAGACCTTTGTTTTTATGATGAAGAATGAGAGATTTACTTAGTTGACTCTGGTCTCAAGCTGCCACTGGGGAGTAAACCTCTCTAGCTTTTCACAAAGAGGGTTTATTCTCTATTGCCACCAGTAGGCCACTGATAAAATTAGTGCCCACAGTGACTCTCTTGTACAGAAATCAGAATTGCATCCATAATTCAGGCAACATGGATTCCCAACTAGGCAGACTATTCCTACTTGTTAGTTTGCAAACCTTATGTTTAGCTCATCCTTATCAAAGACCATGGTTTGCAAAGACCAAATAACTCCAATTTCCGGGGGGGGGAGATAAAATTTTGCCTTTAAGTATATAAACATTCAGTGGCTACAAGTAAATGTGTACAGTTGAACAGCAAAAGGCTGCACCATCTGAGAATAGGAAAAGGAAGTAGATGTAACAGCCAGTGTCATATAGTGGTTATAATGTCAGATTAGGATCTAGGAGACCAAATTTGAATCCCCGTTCTGCCATCAAAGCTTGCTGGATGGCATTGGCCAGAAGGTATCCTCGCCTAGTGTGCAAAAACCCCTGGGGCCGGCCCTGCCTCCCGGGGGCAACTGCTTCCAGCCACCCTAGCTCCTAGCACAGCAATGACTCTGACCCAGCCCCAGCCCCCCCCGGGAAATTGGAAAGTCTACGCCCCTGACTCAACTTTAAAAAAAAGAAAGAAAGAACAAACGCCATCTTATGAATCAGGCAACAAGTATATTTTTAGATCTTGCACAAAACCTACTTTCCCCCCCCCGCTCACCCGGGAACGAGTCCTAGGGCCCGTCGCATTCCTGTCTGGAATGGGCATTTCTCCTAGTGATTACATATTTAATATAAAAATCATCATAAATTTGAAATGTAGAAGTTTAAAGCTGCATTTTCATCCCTTTACTGTAATGCTCTTCATTTATGTTTTGTAACTCACCCACCCACACATAAATATTTCACATAATTGCACATTTTAATTAAATAAATGATTTGAAAGATTATGAACCCGGCAAATTTATAAAGGAGCAATTAATAATTGAGTATGGAGCAAAGAAAGGCCTTTCCTCCTCCTTTAGGGCTGCATTTGAATTGTAAAACAGCGGGGTTAAAGGACACCTCCCATGCTATCATTAAAAGTCTAAAGATCAAATCAGTTGTATCCATCCTTCTGCTCTCTGTGTGGCATAATTTCTCAAAGATTTGTATAATTTTTACAAGCTACTCAAAGACTGTCAGTAGGCAGTATTTCTTCTGTTTTAACAACTTGCATTGTGGAGGGAATTGGAAGAAATATTACCTACACATTACAACTAGCAGCTTGTCCAAAGATCAAGGATCTAGAATGCATGCAGATAATTCAGTCCTAGCTACTTTTTATCAGAGATGGACTACTCTATATATCTTTCAGAGGGGAAGTTTATGAGGTTCTTTAATAACTTCTCCAGTAGTGCAAGGCCTTATCATGTAAATTATTCTGTGAATCTTCATTCTTAATATACAGAAAAGCCCATTAACTGAGCACAAGGAGAAGGAGGAGGTATAATTATACTTTCACCAGCTCTTACCTGTAAATGCAGCAATTACCTGTGTTCATCCTTGACCTTTGTGCTTGTTAGTCCATGAATATTAGTATGATTGTAGAGCATCTCTCTTCAGAATGAAATATAACTCCAAGGCTTCAGTGGTGTCAGGCAATACACATAGCTTTGGGCACAATGTTTTTTGTTTGTTTTTTAAAGATGAGCTATATTGCTCATCTTTTGCAATCAAATCTTGATAGTCCTAAAACAATTCAACTCAGAAAATTAAAAGTACTTAAAACCATTGGACTCATATATATACCCAGTGTTTGGTTGAAGTACTTTTATATATGTCAGATGATAAACTATATGACACTATATCATCTTTTTATCTTCTGTTATTCAGATCACTCAGACATATCTTTTGCAATATACATTATTTATGTAGGCTGCACGATCATAAATAAGAGTGGGGAATAATATGAATACTGTATTAACATAGAGTTCTTTTTGAAAATGCACTTGTTAGAAAATTCAAGCATCAGACTCTTTTGCATTACATTGATTCTGTACAAGAGACCAATAAATCTCAGTCTGTATAGGATTAAATTTATCTGGGATGTGGGAACAAACTTGATAGAACTCTAAGAATGTGGCTTGTCTTTGTAAGACTATGGAGAATATATTATTTTGAGCAGGCCCAGTACCCGCTTCCTAGTGTCTTGGGTTAGGAAAAGATGGACTTGCTCTCCATCTAGTCCTGGCACTCTTGGGTACTTGCATATGTGGATGGAAAATATTCTTTGTAATGACAGAATTTGGTCCACCCATTTTAATTGCTTGGAGAAAAAAGATCCCACATATCAGGAGACTTATTATAGGTGACTTCAACGGTATGTAGCCAATAAGGAACTACCTACATGATTTCTTCAGTTTCCCTATTCCATGAGAAGCATCATTTGGGATATTTGTCATGAGGATGAAGTGATGTGTTGAGGGAGAAATCAGTGATAGAGCCCAAAACTTTGTTTCTGGTGATGAGGAAGAATAAGCAGCAACAGATGGCCCATTTCTTCTTTCCCTGGTTAACATAACAATTCTTCTTCCTCCCAGGTAACATTGAGAAGGTTGTACAAAATAGATTTAGACAGTATTGCAAGGTGTGTATCAGGAGACTGTGCTCCTCTGCAAAGAAGGCAGCTTTATGGACCAACTCTTGGGAAACTGATCTGAACCTACCTGAGTCAGGTGGAAGAAAATTATTAACAAATACTGGCTGGTTACCAAAAGGAAGTCTTGAACAGCATTATTTCACTAACCACTCTCTAACTTCACTCTTCAGCTAATTTAGTAATGCTCAAATGCTATGAAGGGGTTCAGTGGGTTTGATTCTGATTTGGGGAAGTGGCTTGACAACAGGTAGTCTCATCTCTTTGAACACACTGAATGGCCAGCTGAAAAGCTTGACAAGAATTGGGACTATTCCATACTGGACTATTTTTGACAATGTATGATCAGTATTTGAAGGGTCAGGTGACCCAAGTACATTATAATGCTCCTTTTTGTTGTTTAAGAAGCTTGGATAGATAAATATTTTCATTAACTGAAATGTACAAAAAGAAAGCCGCGCCTTACAGTCATGCCTCCGGGCCAACAGTGTGAATACTCCCTTGCGCCTCCTCCCGGTATGCTCCCGCATCAGTCGCTGCCGTGTGAATGAGAGAACCCAGAACAGTTTGTTCCGGGTCTTTTTTGCTACGATTCCCTCCCACTTCAAACTGCCAGTCTGAACTCGGCCTGTGGTTGAGAAGCATAGGTGTAGATTTATATTAGCAACTGGTGTGTTCACGACTAGACATTAAACTTTCTGTGAGCTGGTTACAGGATGCCAACAGGGGCCCCTAATATGTGCTAAGAACATAGGCTTTTACTAATGTCAGCAGAACTAGATAAATATTCCAGTTTCTTCCTAGGACATTCAAGGGAACATTGTCAGTAACTGGTCAATAATATTTTAGCAATGTTTGCTTTTATTTAAATAATATTTACAATGAAATGAGCATGCTCCTTTATTATCTATTTAGCATCTGAATTATAACCTGTAGTAGATGTTTACAAAAAAAAATACAAATAAGTGTCTGCTTTTGAAGAATGTTGCAGGCCATTTTAGTTTCTTCTTAATATTGTCCTTGTTGGTAGCTTTGGTCCACCTCAATATTGTTGTTGCCATTGATGTTTCCTTTGTTGCTTTTACAGCATTTTATACCATTAAACATCATCTGTAGCATGCTTCCTTTTTGCACAATTTATGTGCAATTTATATGAAAATGAAGCTCAAATAATGTTGAAAAATGCATTTTAATGAGAAAATGGATACATGGAAATAAGAAAAAATGTTGAGAAAATACTCATAGCTTTTGTAAGTTCATGGGAGAAAAATAATTATAATAGTGACATTCAACTGAATCAGAAAACTTGCAAAATTAATAAGGCTTGCAAGTTAAAGTTTTCCTCATAGAAACACTGGTCAAATCTTGATCTTGTTAAGAACATAAGAAGAGGCCTGCTGTCTCACCTATTCTCCATGAATCTACCTAATCCTCTTTTAAAGCTGTCTGTTCATGTGGCTATCCCTACCTCCTCTGGCAGTAAATTCCACATTTTAATTACTCTCTGTGTAAAGAAGTATTTCCTTTTGTTGATGACACTATTACGTCCATGCAGGTTCAACTACATTTGAAGAGAATTGGTAATGTGGGCAGAATGACTGGTACATCCGTGTCCTGTACTTGTGTTACCCTATCTTGGGAGCAGTAATCTAGCATGGGAATTATTGTGGGCCCCAGGGGGCATAGAGGGTCTGAAGCTGAGGATCATGCAGCACCTGGTTATATGGGAGGGTGGGCAGGTAAAGGCCCCAGTACTGCCCGACTCCTCCTAGCCCGCCTGACGTTGCCCATTCAGGGTCCTGACAGCCCTTGCTGGAATCCCTGGCCCCCCAACCTGGCCATACAGGCTGAGGGCTCATGTTCATAGCCTGGGGAACTCCTACAAGATAATGACTCAGCCCTACCCCACCTTCTGGAGTAGATATAAATTACCTGCCTACCATTTTCTTCTCACCTTGACACAGAGAGTATTCCATCTTTCTGTGTTATACTTCTGAGGATGCCAGTCACAGTTACTGGTGAAACGTCAGGTTCTACAATGCCAAGATCATGGCCACACAACCCGGAAAATCTACAGCAACTAATGAACTCCGGCCATGAAAGCCTTCGACAACATATCTCTCTTGAAATACATTGTACTTGCATTGAAAATGGGTCATTTTGAAAGTTCTACGAAGGCTTGCTAAAGTCCAGGTAGGGCCTGGAGAACTCCTGGAATTACAGCTGATCTCCAGGCTACAAAGATCAGCTCCTCTGGAGAAAATGACTGCTTTGGAAGGCGAACTCTATGGAATTTTACCTCTGCTTAGGTCTCTCCCCAAATTCTTTCTTCTCCAGGATCCACTCTGGTAAGAATACTATTTCTTGCTACTGTAGAATAGATACTCTCAGAAAAAAAAAATCCAAACTCCCTATAATATAGTCAGATACTTGGCCTTAAATAAGATTTCAAACAAAACCAAATATGCAAATCTAAGAAATGGCGTTGGGATGTATATAAATGTTGCTACCAGTGGATTCCAGAGGGGCTGTAGAAAACTTGAACTGCCTGGAGGCAATTATGGTATGGATGTACCATGAATGTAGTACATGCCCTGGTAACCTCTAGATTAGACTACTGCAATGGGGCTGCTCTTGAAGAGTATTTGGAAATTATAGTTGGCATAGAAAACTACAGTGAAAATACTGTTTGGAATCTTCTCACTCCAGGGTAGTTCCATCTGCACCGGCTTCCAATCTACTACTAGGACAAATTCAGTGTGCTGAAATTGACCTTCAATGCCCTATACAGCTTGGAACCTACATACTTTAAGGACTGTCTACTCCCATACAATTCTACCTAAGCATTGTAATCATCTTCAGGTGCCCTGCTTTGGGAGTCCCCATCATCTGTGGCTTGATGTGTGACAACCCGAGAAAGTGCCAAAATTATGTAATTCCTTCTCCAGGGAGATTCATTTATTCCTCTCTGTCATTGTTTTCCACCAGTGGGTGGAGAATTCTTTGTTTCCTCTGTCATTCCCATATTGATATATATCCTGTTTTTAAAGTTGATTTTTAATGTCTTCTTAATTGAGTGGAAAAGCTGGATACAAATCTTTTAAATTTTTTTGAATGCACAGCTATGTAACACTAGATGCTGATTTGTTTCCTGGTGCATACCTTGAACACCCTAAATGGCTTGAGGCCAGGGTGCTCAAAAGACTGCCTCCATCTTTATTGATAAACCCATCTGTGACAGATTGTCAAGGGCTAATGTCTCACAGAGTCTGAGAACCTTTGAATGACAGGCTGTTCAAACAGAATTCTATAGAGAGCATCAGTTAAGAAATGACAGTTGGGAACTGACAGTTGAAGAAGAGAGAGATTAGCACTGACTAAGGACTGGGAAGGAGGCAAAAAAGAGTGAGAAAATCACAGAAGATCCCCATTCAAGCTCAAAAGGAACAGAGCTTCTTGTAAATAGAAGTAATCCTTGGGCGTCAACATGGCAAATGGGGTTCAATGTGGCCAAGTGCAAGGTGATGCACATTGGAGCCAAAAATCCTAAATATAAATACACGTCGATGGGGTCTGAACTGGCAGAGACTGATCAAGAGAGAGATCTTGGAGTTGTAGTAGATAACTCACTGAAAATGTTGAGACGGTGTGTGACTGCAATAAAGAAGGCCAATGCTATGCTGGGGATTATTAGGAAGGGTATTGAAAACAGATCAGCCAATATCATAATACCGCTATATAAATCAATGGTGCAACCTCATCTGGAATACTGTGTGCAATTCTGGTCACCACACCTTAAAAAGGATATTATAGCTTTGGAAAAAGTGCAGAAAAGGGCAACTCGAATGATTAAAGGGTTGGAACACTTTCCCTATGAGGAAAGGTTAAGGCGCTTAGGGCTCTTTAGCTTGGAGAAACGACGACTGAGGGGTGACATGATTGAGGTTTATAAGATTACAAGGGGGGACCCGCGATACTTGCGGGGGGGGAGGCAGAGGAGGAAGCAGCAGGAGGGGGTAAGTACCCCCCCCA
>NW_015165252.1:169263-185691 GCF_001447785.1 Gekko japonicus
CCACTTCCTGTGGCAGTGAATTCCAAGTGTTAATCACTCTTTGGGTGAAGAAGTACTTCCTTTTATCCGTTCTAACCCGACCGCTCAGCAATTTCATGGAGTGCCCACGAGTTCTTGTATTGTAAGAAAGGGAGAAAAGTACCTCTTTCTCTACCTGCTCTTTCCCATGCATCTATATATCTAATAGCCAACTTGCCCCCTCCGTGCGGATCGCTAAATCAGCACGGAGGGGGCAGCTGGGGGGAGGGGGAGGTTTGTGCACACGTGGGCCAGTCCCCACGTGTGCACAAAAATAAAAAAGGTAAAAAAAATTTCGGGGGGATGTTTAAATCCCCCCGAAAGTGCAAGAGCGTCTCCTGCGCATGCGCAGGAGACGCTCTTGCACTTTCGGGGGGATTTAAACATCCCCCCGAAATTTTTTTTACCTTTTTTATTTTTGTGCACACGTGGGGACTGGCCCACGTGTGCACAAACCTCCCCCTCCCCCCAGCTGCCCCCTCCGTGCTGATTTAGCGATCCGCACGGAGGGGGCAAGTTGGCTATTAGATATATAGATGCATGGGAAAGAGCAGGTAGAGAAAGAGGTACTTTTCTCCCTTTCTTACAATACAAGAACTCGTGGGCACTCCATGAAATTGCTGAGCGGTCGGGTTAGAACGGATAAAAAGAAGTACTTCTTCACCCAAAGAGTGATTAACACTTGGAATTCACTGCCACAGGAAGTAGTGGCAGCTACAAGCATGGACGGCTTCAAAAGGGAATTAGATAAGCATACGGAGCAGAGGTCCATCAGTGGCTATTAGCCACAAGGTATAGATAGGGACTCTGGGGCAAGTGATGCTCTGTCATCTTGGTGCTTGGGGGGGGGGTCAACAGTGGGATGGCTTCTAATGTCCTGGCCCCACTGGTGGACCTCCTGATGGCACTGGTATTTCTGGCCACTGTGTGATACAGAGTGTTGGACTGGATGGGCCTTGGCCTGATCCAACATTGGCATCTCTTATGTTCTTATGTTCTTAACTCTTAAAAGAGGAGTGATCCCTGGTCTGTATATGCAGAAGGATTTGGGGAACTTGGTTGTACGTTCCTGCCTTCTAAATGTGAAGTATCAGAACTCAGTGTAATTGCAAAGTTACCTCAGATTTTATTATTGATTCACCACATACAACCTACCCCTGATTTCACCTGATCTTTTCCCCTCCAAGTTAAATAAAATATTTTATTTTTTAACTTTCAAAAGCTTCTTATGTGCCATTACAGGAGTAGAATATCAGCAGGTGATTTTGTCTCTTTCCTCAAGACCCTGGTCAGGGCCAGCATTAAAATATATAATAACATGATAGGGTGGGACAGCCATAGACCAACAAATAAGAAGAAAATAGATGTAGGGGCTGCTCAGCAAGAAAAAAAGAAGAAACAAAAGGGAAAATCCTGCATGTGAGGGAGGAAAGAGGGTGAGATTGTCATACCATCCTCTTATGAAGCCTTGCTCTTGGTGCTCTCAGGTGCAGAAATGAGGCTAGTGGCAACCCGGGACAAGGCTTTGGTAGCATCTCGCCTTTGGAATGCCCTCTACCATGAAACTTGCATGGTACCTACTTTATTTTCTTTTAGGTGCCAGACTAAAAACTAAAGCACTCAGGCTTTTAATTAAGGAGTTTAATTTTTATTTTTGGATCATCTGGGAAAGTTCCTGAACTCAGAGACAAGTTGATAATATCTGCTGGGGGGGGGCATGTCCCATCACTGCTGACTTTCATAAGTCATGATAGGCACAGGTCCAGGAGGCATGTGATGGGCTTCACAGCCCCCAGAATCCTGTCAACCTTGTCCTGAGTCAGCTGAAGTGTTCCATTTCTGGACTTGAGGATGGCCAAGGGGTCTTCAGTTCGCATACTGTATCAAGAGTGCCCAGCAGTTCTGGTGGAGCTACAATATTTTATCTGCAAAATAGCTCAAAAAAGCCTCAGTGCTTATTTTTTTGTATCCCCTGAGGAAGGAGGTTAATGATCTAATTATTCTGAATAATTGGGCTGGGGGAGAGCTAGTGGATACAATGGAGGCTTCATAGAATTCCTTCTTTGTTGCCTTCACTGCCATCTCAGATGATTTCATAAATGTCCTATCAGATGTTCTTGCAGCTTCATTATGAGTCCATCACCACACTCGGTCTAGCCATCTCAGCTCCCATTTCATCCTTTGTAGCTCCAAGGTCAAAGTTTTGTTTTTGACTTTTAAAGCCCTATGCAGCCTTGAACCAACATACCTCCAGGACCGTCTCTCCTGGTATGTCCCCAGAAGAGCATAGTGCTCAATAAATCAAGATCTGCTGGTGGTCCCTGGCCTCAAAGACATCCACTTAGCATCAACCAGAGCCAGAGCCTTCTCGGGTCTGGTGCCAACCTGGTGGAACACTCTCCCTGCTGAGATTTGGGCCCTCTGTGACTTAATGCATTCTACAGGGTCTGCAAAATAGAGATGTTCCACCAAGCTTATGATTAAAGCAGTGGAGACCTGGCCTCCCCTTCTCTGCATTTCTCTGTGTTGCTTGTTATGTGCAACCTCTATTGTCTTTCATCTGCCCCGTCAGCATCAATTGTCATCCACCTGCATGCATGTGGGAAGCCTATATGAGAGTAGATAGAAATGGAGTGATTGGATGATGCCATCAATTGCTATTGCTGTTATTTAGTGATGTTATTTGATTGTTGTTAATGATTGGCTGTGAAGTTTTAGAAGTTGGATTGTGTATTTATTGCTGTTGTAAGCCACCTTGAGCCTGCTTGCAGGGGAAGGCGGGCTAGAAGTCCAATAAAATAATAGAATAATAAAAATAATATTTTGTGGTCTGCTTCTAGACATTTTATCATTTTAAACTGCACAGTGTTATACAATGACTTGTTCTTAATAGTGTTGGCTTGCTTATTAATGGTTTGTTTTAACAGTCTTGTTTCATCCTCTAAATATTTCCTAAATAAATAAATATGTTTCCTGTCTGCAATCAAGAGAAGCTGGTTCATCTGAGTACAGTGTGAGAGATTCTGCACAACAGCTAGCAGATATGGCCTGATCATACCCTGTTCATTGGCATAGCTAGTTAGGTTGAATACCAAAGGATTAACTCAAGCAGCTAATATTTTCGCTTCCTGCAAAATAATCTGAATTTCAATGTTTCCTTCTCTCTAGTGAAGATACCATCACTTTAGTATGATCAGTGTACAATGGATTTTATTGTGTGAAATCAAATTATGTATGCATCCTTGAAGCACACACCAGGTGATCAAACTAGGAAAACAGCTCATTATTCTCATCCATAAAACTGTTTTTGATGTAAGTAAAATATTGTTAAATAATTTCTTTAATATGAAATTCGTCTCATGCATGTGCAGCTAATACTCCTCCAGTACTTGGTGATGGAAATAATTGCATACCCTCTGCATCTCCTTCAATGGATTCTGTGGGAGGAGTATACTAAAGGAAGGACAGCACTCAGACACCTATTTAGGAAAGCTTCCCTCAGAATGTCACATGAACTGTCGCATGGACACAAATACATGAATCTGTCTTATACTGAATCAGATCACTGGTCCATCAAGGTCAGTATTGCCTACTCAGACTAGCAGCAGCTCTTCAGAGTCTCAGACAGAGGTCTTTCACATTACCTACTATCTGATCTTTTTAACTGGAGATCCCAGGGACTGAACCTGGGACCTTTTGCATGCCAAGCAGATGCTCTACCACTGAACCACACCCCGTTCCCATCACTGAAGATTCTGATCAGAAAGAACCAAATATTTAATTTTAGCAATTTTTTTAGATTTTGGAATACCACTGCCTATTTAGCTTTAGTCTGTTGGTATTAACAAAGCTATTAAGGCTGCAGTATTGAGGACATATCTTCACAGTTGCTTCTACCTGTGCTGCAAGGTGAGGAAAGGGCTGGTTTGGGAGTTATTGTCCCTCATACAGTAAGACTACCTCTTAGAGAATGTGTTCAATCCATTCCAATTATCATTTAATTCCCAGTTATCACAGTCTCCAGACTCTGAGAGTATGGCATCCTCTCACTAAAAAAAAAAAGAGATGGTATCATTGTGTGATCATCATTGCCTTTGGTTCCGTTGATCGGTTCATGGTATGGTACTACAATTATATATTCTGGATAGTTTCTTCATTAGGGTGACCTATGTAGTCAAATGCAGGATGTAATGGGGAAAAATGCTGAGTGTCTCATCCCTGGTAATAGTAGACTATTATATTTTTATTAGATGGTGAAGATAACTAGTGTAAGGAATCCAATAAAATAAAATTCAAAACCTTGATTAAAGGACTTTTCAGTTAGGAGAAATAGGCTAATTATTCACCTTTGAAGAATTAGAAATATTAAAAACAAGTGGGGAAGCCACAAGGATTCCTGGTGGAACAGAAGTCTGATCCCCCCCCCCCCCCCCCCCCCCCCCCCCCCCGCTTCTCCTTCTTGTTGTCAGTTGCTTCTCCCTTATTCCTTCTTGTCACCTCACTGCAATGAGAGTTGCCTTCCCTTCCCCACTTGTCATTACTTTATCCTCCTGTCTCCTCCCTTGTTCTATCTACCTCCTTTGAGGTCCTGCACTGGATATCCAGGGGGGTGCCTTTGCATGCATTGAGGTTGCTTTGGCATCCTAGAACAGCAGACAAACCCTTGCCATGATTTTTACTGGGGAGGAGTTCAGGTTCAGTGGTAGAGCATCTGTTGCGTACGCAGAAGGTCCCAGGTTCAATCCCAACATCTCCATTTAAGAGCAGATAATATGTAATGTGAAAGGCCTGAGATTCTGTAGAGTGGCTGCCTCTCAGACTGATAATGCCCATTTTGATAGACCAGTGGTCTGACTCACTGTAAGGCAGCTTTTTGTGGGTATAATGTCATGAATGCAAGGAAATCATCATGAGTAAGCTGTCATTGTTTCTCCCCATGTACAATAATTCTGAGGTTTTGGGGGGTTCCCCCCAAAGCTGAGGATTTCTCCAGGTTTGTATAATCCCGTGGCTTTTTTGTGATGGTACTATCTAGTACTCAGTACCAGCTTCTTTTTCGGGGCTGTCCCAAGTCCTGAAGAGGGAAATCAGCACAACCTTATATACGAGTGCTGGTACATTTAAAATCATAAACAAACAAACAAAAAAAGCACAACATAACTCTAAGCAGAGCCATCCTTGGCATGATTGCATGTCTACATGGGGCTAGCCTTTGGCTACAGGGATGCCATGAATTTCACTGTGAATGCATTTGACTGTCAAATTTACCTGGTGCAATGGCTCTGATCAAGGTGAGCCGATCCCCAAATTTATTCAGTTTGGCAATAAATGGCTGGAATGATTTGTGAACTGGTTTGCAGTTGTATAATATCCATGCTTGCTAATGTTTAGCTGCCTAAGCACATGAAGACAACTTATCAGAGCAGTTCTTGCTCATGATGCAATCGATTGCCCAGCAGAAACTAGAAAATGCCAGGAAGGGCTGTTCAGAAGGGTTGTCCTCTATCACAGGGATCGCACAGCAGGTCTTTTACCCAGCACAATAAGGGTGCATTTTCTTTCAAAATGTTCTTTTTCAGATGCTTTTCACTATGCTGCACAATTTTATTTTATTTTGATTTTTTACGGTTTATCTTTAGGATACACAAAAGAAAAAAAGAAGTGAGGGGGAAAACTGTAACTTCCACAATGCTTTGTAAAATTGCAAATTCTTGAAACCCTCCCAGTCTTAACAGTCTGACAGCCTCCACCATCACTAAGGAATGCAGAAAGGAACAGTGAATTGTAGGAGGTTTTTAAACACACACACAGTATTGGCCAGCATTTTATATGCTGTATTTTTGCCTATGGAGTGAAGTGGTATGCAGCACTGACCAAGGAGAGGGGAAGAGAAATCCGCTGGGCTGTGTGACCATGATCATATGTGAAAGCTCGTCATGTTGTACTGTGCCGTGTAGGAATAAGTACAGCAACCCTTAAATTAGCCATGGATAGGTCATGAGCAGCTGAACTGATAATCACATTCAGCTTTATTGTTAAGGTTCTTCTACAGAGTAAAATGGGTATGGTTACGCATGATTAAATTATTCGATCTGCCACCTTACGGGTTACCATCCACAGTTTGTTCTTATACCACTAGTACTTAAATTTCTAGTAACTGAGGGGGGGCGGAGCAAAATTATCTTTTAGGAAGTTTTCTTGTTTGCTATAATGAGGACAAGTTTGTCGTTTAAATGCTATTATGCATCATTAGTCTTATTGACAGGCATTATTTCAAAGTTAATTTAATTTTGTGGTGATGGCCTCTAGGTTTAAAAAAACAAAAACAAAGCACAAGTCATGTGGTCTTGTTTCACACACTGAGGACTGCCATGTTGATGAATGTGTACACTACTACATTAAGCACAAATTACCTGGTTTTGTAAGAAGGTCACATTATTCACTCAGGGTGACAAATGAATCAAGTTTCCTTGGATTTATTTCTGAATGATTTTGAGGTAGTAACATCAGTGGGAAGAGGTAGATGCAGATTTTTATCACTTTTTTGTTCAGTTTCATTTTTGACACATTTATGATGCTAATTTGATTAGCAACCAAAGTGTTTTCATGAGGGAGATAGACAATGAAAAGATTGAACAGTATAGACTAAACAAGGCTTTGTAGATCCTGTTTTAAAGAATCCTCTGCCTAGGGGCTCCAAATTTTGTACCAGGAGAAAGTGAACCACATAGCTTGCAAAAGTTATGCAAACTGAACAAATTCACATTTTAAAATTTGGAATAACATAATATGCATGTTTATTATATCCTACATTAGGTATTGAAACGTCCCATCTTCTTTATTTAATCCTCTCTGTTCTCTTTTATATGATGTTAAATGTTTTCTATTTTCAGCTTGTTTTCAGATCATATGTTATTTCTTCGTGCATATCATATTGCTCCTTTACCCCAGAATGATGTTGGACTCGATGCAGAGTTAAACTAGGGTTTATTGAGCAGCTAACATGTACAAACATGATTTTGCTTAACTTTTCAGAGTGGCTTAGTTTTTGTAAGGGAATCCACATAGGCTGCCAGCACTTGGGCAAACTATCCTGGCTCAGTGTGGAATAGTGGTTGAGCAGTGGACTGTAATCTGGAGAATGAAGTTTGATTCCCCACTCCTCCACATGGAAGTCAGCTGGGTGACCTTGGGCAACTCAGTTTGTTCAGAACTCTTTTAGCCCCACCTACCTCACAAGGTGACTGTTGTGGGGAAAGGAAGGAAAGTTGAATATAACCCTCTTTGAGACTCCTTAGAGTAGAGATAAGTGGGGTGTAAAAACCAACTCTCCACCTCCTCCTCCTCCTCCTCTCAGATCCACTGTACTGCTATGCCTCACTTCTTTGTCTGCACACTAAATGCATCCTGAGATGCGCCAGGCCTCAGCATCAATCACTTGTACTGGCCCACATTAGGTTTTATGTGCTGCTGCTGAATCATGAAAGAATTCCTCTTCCCATCACACTGGGCAGACATGTGCAGTTTCACTAGATCATCCTTAGGGTGTCTGCCAGTTTGTCTTTTATTTTATTTTTTGCATTGTTGTTGCCAATACCCTTGTTGGGACTCAATCAATTAACCAAAAACAAGCTCAATTAAATGCCTGCTCTAAAAGATATCACAGAGCAGGCAAAGAAAAGGTTCCAGAAAGGGAAGGTAGAAAGCTACAATGACAGCAGGCTACATGAGAAAGGCAGAGTGGGATTAAATATCCACCTCTTATCCATTGCATGAAACCTACATCCCTGGGTTCTGGGAAGTGAGGATGAAGCAACCATTTAGGACAGGAACTGGATTCATGTTTCATTGGCTCCCTGTCTTTTCTTGTCTTCCCTTTAATGTCTTCTGCTGTCAGATGTCTCCAAGGTCTTGCTCCTCTCCATATATCTTCACTTTTTCTCCTTGTTGAGTTCTTTTTTTCTTTGGGTACCAGTCCTGATGTTAAAAGAAAGATTAACTACTCAGTTCCCTCAGTTTTCCCCTTGTGGCCACTAGTACAGATGGATAGATTTTTCTGTTCATTCTGTTATTATTCAGAAATTTCTTTCTCACTGTTCCATTTCTCATTCATTCTCATTCTCTCACACACCTTTATTGGCATAAAAGAAAGAAGTAATTACATACAGTTATCAATGCATATATATTATAAGTAAGAGCATAAAACCGAGAATTCTAAAATCATAATCAATACTAGTATATCAAATATCAAAGGGAACGGGTGTGTTTCAATTTGATTTTGTAAGTTTCTGCTAAAAACTATGCAACACATATGGTGGTTTTGGGATTTGCATCTTCTAAAAGCTGACTTAGCACTTTCTCATCTGTAAGATCGCTATTTGGAAAATAGTTAAATAGAAATAGGCTTGCACTGGGAAGCAAGTAGTGGGCAGTTTAAAATAATATGGGATAAGGAATCAAGAGTTCCCAATCCACATGGGCACAGCCTTTTTTGAAAGGGTATTCTGCCATAAAGAACTTTCAATAGAAAGGCATTCAGGTGAGCCAGAGTAAAGGCACGATGTTGGAATGGAGAATCTAAGATGGTGAAGTAAGGAGGCATCACTCCATGTTTTTGGTAAATACCTAAACTGGCTGCTGAACAAGTGGGAGGATGCATGGGGGATGATTTCTTAAAAAAAAAATATTTTGGAATTGGAGCATGAGTGGTGTAGTCGTTAAGGGCAGTGGACTCTAATCTGGAGAACTAGATTTGATTCACCCCACTTCACATTAAGCCTGCTGAGTGACCTTGGGCCACTCACAGTTCTCTCAGAACTCCCTCAGCCCCATCTGCCTCACACAGTGCCTGTTGTGGGGAGAGGAAGGGAAGGTGATTGTAAGCTGCTTTGCAACTCTGTAGGGTAGAGAAGAGTATAAAAACCAACTAGTGCTAGTAGCCTTGGTGGACGACCTCCACTGTCAATTGGATAAGAGTGGGTCTGTGCTCCTGATTTTATAGGACTTGTCAGCAGCATTTGACACAGTTGATAATTCGATCCTGGTCAACTGTCTGGCCTCACTGAGGGTTTCTGGGACTGCCTTAGTGTGATTCCTTTAGTTCCTCCAGGGACGCCATTGGAGGGTAGCAGTTGGGGATGAATGTTGTGCTGAGCATTCCCTTGAGTATGGCGTTCCTCAAGGCATGATGTTATTTAATATACATATGTACCCCCTATCAGAGCGTGTTAGGAGATTCGAAGGTTCAAAGTTGGATGTCATCAATATGCAGATGACACCCAGCTCTTCCTCCTACTGGATAAGCAGCTGGACTCTGCACTGGCAGATCTGGCCCATTGCCTTAAAGCCATAGTTTGCTGGTTGCAGCAGAGCTAGTTGAAAGTTAAATCCATCTAAGACTGAGATCATCTGGCTGGGGAAGGCCTTCAGCTCCCAACTCTTGATGAGGTCCAACCTTCATTAGTGGACTCTATTAAGAGTCTGGCTTGGCTCCTCCTTGTCCCTGGACAAGGAGGTGTCAGCAGTGGCAAGGATGAAATTTTGTATTTATTATTTTTGTATTTTTTTTGTTCAATTTATACCCCGCCCTCCCCTCCAAGGTGGGCTCAGGGTGGCTTACATAAAATACATATATGAAAATACAGTTAAAACATACATGAAGCATACATAAACAATTAATCATTCATTTTCCTAAAGTGCCAGATCAATTAAAGTGCAAGAGCAAAAGTACTAATTTATACCGTACCACTATTTCAGTGTTAGTCATGATGGCATATGCAGTGTCTCTCCAGTCTAAGGCCACTGAAATCAGACTGTTAAGGACTGTAATGTTAATCCATTTTTACATTAAAGTACTTCCTTAAAATTCATTTATTTCCCCAGTTTTTAAACTGATATCCCTCTCTTTTCCTTTATTATACAAAGGATGAAATGTGGTTGGGTCTTCTAGTATTTCTTAATCTTCTGATAGATGAGAGTCACTGAGAGGAACTTTACGATCTGAAATGGTTTACTTGAAGAGTAAGAACTGTTTCTCTCATTTTGATCAATCTTAGGAATGCTATGGGAGCTGCGGTGGCTCAAGTGGTTAAGACACTGAACTGCAGGCTGTGGAAGGTCAGTAGTTCAGCAGTTCGAGACCCGAGTGTGCCGCATGATGGAGTGAGCTCCCGTCTCTAGTTCCAGCTCCTGCCAACCTAGCAGTTCGAAAGCAAAAAATTGCAAGTAGATCTATAGGTACCACTTTTGTGGGAAGGTAACAGCGTTCCGTGCGCCTTGGTGTTTAGTCATGCCGGCCACATGACCATGGAAATGTCTTCGGACAGTGCTGGCTCTTTGGCTTTGAAACAGAGATGAGCACCGCAACCCTAGAGTCGGATTCGACTGGCTTTTGAGCAAGGGAACCTTTACCTTTACCTTAGGGATGCTATAAATTTTGAATCCCCAGTATTGCAGCTTGAAAATCCAGGTTTTGGTTTTTCTTTCTTTCTTGCATGAATCAGACATCTGTTTTTAAACTCTTTTCTCTTTCATTGTGTCCATTTTTTTACTTCTTCAATTTATGCATTTTAATGTTACTATTGCATTTTCTGGCAAATAATAATTTCTAACACATAAATGGTGTTTAATTAGAATAGTGCAAAAATGGTGTAAATTGGCAGTGGTGTAAAATGAGCTCTATGTTCTTTAACTTATTTCTCTCACTGCATTTTATTGGAGCTGCAGTACACAGTTCGGCAAATACTGGAACATGGATTTAATGACTGACAGATCATCTTTGTAATCTCTATTTCATGTGGCTTGTTATCCCATTTGTGAGATGCTTTCTTCCTTGTTTTTCCTCTCTGACAGCTCTTCATTGGCTGAGGAAAGGAGCCCATGCCACCAATGTTATATAGTAGATGTTTTGAGCATAAGGAGATATAGCACTTGAAAATAAATGACTTCCATATATCAGTATATGGGTGAACCGATATACCTGTTAATATCTGATCAACTTTCAAACTGATCAGAGGTCACTTGTGGAGTAACAGTTTGCCTTCTATGAGCAATGATGTGTGTAATATGCTTCTTTATTCCACTCTTTTCCATTATTCACAATGTCTAAGAACAGCCCTTTTTGACCATGGAGACTTTTTAAAGTTTACATTTGATACAGATCTGGCATGCTAAATTGAGAAACTTCCAGAATGGACACCTAGGGAGCTAGGAATGTTAGATGAATAGGAGTCTTAATGATCAACTTGACAGAATGTCAGATAAGTTCAACATTGCTTCATTTGTATGAAAAAAATCATCTTGATACTCAATTGATGTCCTGCTGTTGTATTTTAATGAACTGAATTTTAACTTCTTTTTGGTCAAAAACATTCTTCCTGTTTCCATGCAGAAGTGGAAAGGAAATGGAGAAAGATCCCTGTAGAAATCCCAGCCCCAGTTGTCATGCACCAAGGCCTGATTCAGCTGAAATTCCTTCCTTTGGTCTCAAAGAGAGAGAGGTGTGGGGGTTCCGCACCAACTTAATCCATCTCTTCTCTCCTAGCCCAGCTCCTTCTAAACTGGGAGTGAGAACTGCTTTTTCCTCCTTGGCCTCCTCTCTTAAGCCTTTTGAAGGTCTGAGCCAAGTCTGGCATATCCACTGGTCTCCTTCTACCCAGAAGAATTATATGGGGTGTGGCCCAACTTATGAGGGACCAATAAAGCCCCCCGAGCCATTTCTGCCTCATTACTCCTCTTACCCACCCTCAGGGTGCAGCTTGCCAACAGCTGATTGTCAGACACCTGGATTTCAAAGAGCCAGCTGTCAGTTGGTGCTTGACTCTTAGAGCCATCTGCCATTGATCCACTGGTTGGTATGCAGCTCTTTATAAGATGTTTCAATCACCCTGCATGGCCTGATGGATGACCTTGTGGAGGGCTGAGAAGAAGGGGGGCAAGGTGTTGTCTCCACCACTCCTTGACAATCCCTTGATGTCTGGAACACAGTGGGACCATTTTATGAATAGGACTTCAAATAAAACTTTTTTAAAAAAATTCTAATCTATTTTAAATATGTTTCAACTTGTGTGAGGTATTTTTAGGTGAAATGGCAGAAACTCACAGTGGATGAAATAAAATCACAACATTTGTTGACATTAATTACATGTTGTATATTTTATATGTCACAGGACAAGGGGGTGTTGGAGGAAGTATTTGCTCCAGCAATGAGTCTTTCTTCCAAATACAGCTCCATAAACAGTTGTGACCTGGGAAGCCTAGATGGAATAGGACCCGGGTTGTTCCCATGTTGCCTTGCCCAGAAATAGCTTCTCCTTCCTCCAGTAGGTGAAGCCCAAAGTCAAGATAGCCTGACCAGGAAAAACTGCAAGCATAAAGTAATTTTGTAGTGATTTCACAGTAATAGAGTGGCCATGTTCCATCCAAGGATTCACTAAAAAAAATATAATTATTTTAGGCCCACATGAAAAGATGAATCCCCATCCTATCCCTCTTTGAGCATGGGACATACTGGTCAGCATAATCCCCTCCTCTGCCCACTGCCAGCTTGGCCACTTTCGTGTCAGAATAAATTTAAAATGGCTCTCTCTCCTTTTTGGCTCCACCATGGCTAGCTGGCTAATGAGGTGGGCCAGCGACCATCAAACCATTCTCTTCAACCCCCTGCTGCGTGGCTGACTTTCCCCTAGGGTTGCCATTCTCCAGGTGGGACCTGGAGATCTCCTGCTGTTACAATTGATCACCAGATGACAGAGATCAGTTCCCCTGGAGAAAATCGCTGCTTTGGAGGGTGCACCCTATGGCATTATCCCCTGTGGAGTCTTTCCACCCCCCCCCCAATGCTGCCTTCCACAGGATCCACCCCCCAAATCTCCAGGTATTTCCCTAATCAGAGCTGCAAACTGTACTTTCTCCTCAGTGCCTGTTGCCAGGCAACCAGGTTCTGTCAGTAAAAGGCCCTTTCCACACCTATTTTGGCCTTTGGGAGAAAACTCATTGGGGCCAGTCCTGATAGGGTTGCCAACTCCAGGTGGGAAATTCCTGGAGATTTGAGGAGTGGAGCATGGAAAGGGTGAGGTTTTAGGAGGGGTGGGACCTCAGACAGGTACAACGCCATCGACTCCACCCTCCAAGCCACCCATTCCCTCATGGGGAACCATTGTTGCCAATCTCCAGGTGAGAGCTGGAGGACTCAGAATTACAACTGCTCTCTAGGAGGGAGGGGGAGGAGATGGAGAGCTGAAGCCAGGGACCAGATAACGGTAGAGTGACAGTTGGCTGGGAGGGAGATAGAGTTGCCAACTCCAGGTTGGGAAATTGCTGGAGATTTGAGGGGTGGAGCCTAGAGAGGGTGAGATTTGAGGAGGGGTGGGACCTCAGACAGGTACAATGCCATAGATTCCACCCTCCAAACCAGCAATTCCCTCTTGGGGAACCACTGTTGCCAATCTCCGGGGGAGAGATGGAGATCACTCAGAATTACAACTGTTCTTCAGATGGCAGAGATCAGTTCCCCTGGAGAAAATGGTGGACTCTGTGTCATTATACCCTGCTGAGGTCACCACAGCAAATTGACTGGGGCACTTTCCCAGAGCCTCTTTCTAGAGCTCATTGTATTTATTTCCACAATGGGCCTTATTCCTAGTTTTTCATATACCAATATGAAAGGTCTTTTAGGTGAAGAGTATGCAGATTTAAAATTTAATAATTCCCCTGCTTTCTTGTCCCTCAACAAAGCTCTCCTTGGCTGTAAATCACCATGACCATGCTATTAGAATAAAAGACTATCAGAAATGGAATCGAAATGTATTTGTACTGTCATGAGCAGAAAAAGTATATAATTTTGTTTATATTGCTTTTAATGGATGACTGAACCATAAAGAAATCTAGTTTTAATTTTACTCTTAACATATATGACTAAATGTCTGCTAAAATACACTTGTCACAATGAACCAATAGATTTTACAGTTTAAATACTATAAGGAGTCTGTCTTCTGCAGTGTTTGTTGCACAGCGTAAGTACTAAGATGAAAGGTTTCTGTGCAGTCAACATGAACAGTTCTTCTTTGCTTATGCAAAGTTGTTAAAAACCCACAACCATGAGAGAATGAAAAGCAGCCTTGTGCTGAAAGGTGCTTTGCTTTCTAAATGTAGGATTCAAGTTGTTGTTTCATGTGAAGTGGCTTTACCCTGGCACCTGCTTCCCACATGAGGACACAAGACAACTCTATGGGTTCAGCTAGTTTGGTGTAGTGGTTAAGAGCAGTGGACTCTAATCTGGGAGAACCAGGTTGAATTCCCCACTCCTCCACTTGCACTTGCTGGATGACCTTGGGCAAGCCAATAGTCCTGATAAGAGCTGTTCTTGAAAAAGAGCAGTTTCTGTCAGAGCTCTCTCAGCCCCACCTACCTCACAGGGTGTCTGTTGTGGGGAGGGGAAGGGAAAGGAGTTTGTAAGCCACTCTGAGACTCCTTTGCATAGTGAAGAGAGGGGTATAAATCCAATCTATTATTATTATCATCATCATCATCATCATCATCATCATCATCATCATCATTATTATTATTATTTAAATAGCTGATCTAGTCACTGCTTATTACAATAAGCTATCTATCCAAGGGCAGGCTTCATCAGGAAGCCAATTAGATTCACATGTATTTCTACAGTTCTTATGTAACCTTGCTCCTTTCCATTCCTTTTAATCTTCTCTGCTGGGAACTGGGGGGGGGGACGAGTGACTGTGTATGGCTGCCCGCTTTCCATGGTTAGAGCTACCTCGTAACAGTTCTCACGCCGAGGCCTAACTATGCGGTAAACATCTTGGGATAAGTACGATCTCACCGTTCGGTGTGACCTTGTAGTTTGTGGAGCTTCTAGATAATGTAACCGTTAGTTTGCAGGTACTTGGGGTGGTTGTAGGGGCAGAGGCAGACATGTGGTGGGCTGAATGAGAGAAGTGATTGGTCATTTGGCATCTGTGGGTTTTCCAGCTTTTATCATATTGGGGGGGCTGGCATCTGGAACCCAGTTCCGACACAGAAGCTGTCCATGCTTGGAGCCTCTCTGTCTCCTAATAAACAAATCTTGCTGCTACAAGAGTGTTTGTGGGAGTAATTGTGTTGAGGACTTGACAGATGCACTGGTCAAAAGCTTATCAGCTGCCTTCTGAATAACCTGAAGCTTCCAGAGCATCATCAAGGGCAGCCTTGTATAGAGTGAATTACAGTACTCCAATCTGGAGGTGATCATGGCATGAATCACTGTGGCCAGTTCTGACTGAGACAGATAGGGGGTCAGCTGACAGAGGCCAGCTGATGGGCCTGACAAAAATAGAAGAACACAGACATAATCACTGTGGACATTTGCTTGTCTAGAGAAAGTGAGGCATCAAGCCATCACCTAAGCTCTTCACGAGCTCACCAGTGGTAGTCGGACCTCGTCAAGAGCTGGGAGCTCTAATCCCTGTATTGACCCAGCTTTCCACAGCCACATGACTTCCATCTATGATGGATTCCGCTTCAACCAGCTCTCTCAACTATTTGACCACAGCATCCATGCAGTTGATCTAGGCCAAGAGGGCTGTCTGGTTGCTTATCCAGCAGGAGGGAGAGTTGGGTGTCATCAGCATATTGATGCCACCCAACCATAATCCTCCTGACAAGTTCCTTGCTCTGCCCCCCAATTTAAAACAACATTGGGGAGAAGATTGAACCCTGTGGAACACTACAATGCTAGCATGGAAGACCTTTTGTTCTCAATGGCAATCCTTTATGAGTATCCCTAGAGGAATGAGGAAAACCACCTCAAGGCAATACCCTGTACCCCCAGTGAGGTCAGATGGATGACCAGGACCAAGTGGTCAACTGTGTCAAATGCCGCTGACAGATCTGATACAATCAGCAGTGCATAACTTCGATCCAATTAGAGCTGGAGATTGTTCACCAGAGCAAGAAGTGCTGTTTCAGTCCTGAAACCAGGCCTGAAGCTAGACTGGAAAGGGCCAAGTGTGGATGTCTCATCCAGGAAAGCCTGAAATTTCTCAGCCACTGCTCACTCAGTTACCTTTCTCAAGATGGCAAATTTGATACAGGGTGGTAATTGGCTAGGTCTTTTTAATCTAAGGAAGGCTTTTTCAATAGAGGTCTAACTACAGCCTTCCTGAAGGAAACAGGGAAGCAGCCCTAAAATAGAGACAAATCAACAATCTCCCTCAGGGGGCCTCCTACCACATCCCAACAGGATTTAACCAGTCAGGAGGGGCAGGGATCCAATTATCCCTACCTATCTTGCCATTTATCCCTACCTATTTGAGCAACTTGCCCTATTCTGCCCAACTAGCTGTAGCATAACCAGTTTATAACCAAGGCTATTTACTGTAAACACCCTACCCATAGTGACAGAATGGAACAGGA
>NW_015165252.1:185734-187000 GCF_001447785.1 Gekko japonicus
GCTCGGCCCTAAAAAAAAAAGAAAAAAGCAACCATCTAATCCCTTGATATTCCATAGGTGGGTGGGTCAGCTACAGTGGCAAAAGCCTGTGTGAGAGGGGATGTCACACCTCTATATAGCTACTGCGATGTGGTCTCCATTGGTTGGAGTCTCTTCAGCTCTGACCTCATGCCTCTTTATAAAGAATCCACAGTATTAATGTTCTGGATGGCCCATTTAGAAAGGAATAGTTTTTTGACATCTCTTATTTTTATATGAGGCTGTTCTGTTTACAACTATGCTATATTTACTTTCAGCACACATGGCAAAGGTAGTTTTTGACTTGCTAATGCTACTTCTTGCTCTCCAGCCTTTTGATGTAACGGAAGTACTTGAATTTGAGCCAAACTGCTAATTATAATGGCTTCAGTGAACTGTAGATAGGAGGCTTGGAAACTTTATTTCAGACTTTAATTTTTGGTGTCTTGAAAAACACTGTTAATGATTATCTGATTAACAAAAGCTAAAACATGAATTTATGTTTTCTTACAAGAATGCTAATTCCTTTGCAATGTTTTCCCTGATTGTATTTCATTTCTGTATTATTTTTTATTTTATATTATATTATATTGATTCTTTGTTTTATCTGTTTTATCTGTTTGATAAATTTTATGTAAGCTACCCTGAGCTTGCTTTGGCAGAGAGGGAGGGATAGAAATTAAATAAATAAATAAATAAGAAGAACAAACTTAATAAGATGTGAGATCTGTTTGCTTGAAACCACTTGCCCAGGAAGAGAGGGTGAGATTTTGATTGAACCAATGACAAGGGGGAGAGAGGTGTTAACACTTTCCTCCTGCTCTTTTCCTGCCTAAAATCTTTTGTCCACTTCCCAAAGAGTTATTTGCACAGCAAGTCAAACAAGGAGGGGGAGTGATTACAATCTAGAAAGTGGCACAGGAGGATATGGTGAATTTCTCTTCCCCAGCACCTGATAAAAATTGGAGCTGATTTTAAGTAGAAATATTCATCCAGTTCCAATCTTTCACATCTTGTATAGTTCAGTATTAGGTTAAACAAGGGGGGACCCACGATACTCGCGGGGGGGGAGGCAGAGGAGAAAGCAGCAGGAGGAGGGAAGTACCCCCCCATCCTGCTGGTTCCCCCCTGTCCTCCACCCCCCTCCATCTCCCCCCATTGCCTCTCCCCCCCAGCTCCTCTTCCCCCCGGGGCACTGAAGCCAGGGGCATTGAAGCTGCACGCGCAGGAGACGCTGTTGCACTTTGA
>NW_015165252.1:187729-209835 GCF_001447785.1 Gekko japonicus
GAGGCGGTGGCGGCGGCGTTGCAGAGCGTCTCCTGCGCATGTGCAGGAGACGCTCTTGCACTTTCGGGGGGATTTAAACATCCCCCCGAAATTTTTTTTAACTTTTTTTATTTTTGTGCACACGTGGGGACTGGCCCACGTGTGCACAAACCTCCCCCTCCCCCCCACCTGCCCCCTCCGTGCTGATTTAGCGATCCGCACGGAGGGGGCAAGTTGGCTATTAGATATATAGATTAGGAGTGTAGGTGCAGTAATTAAAGGCTACTTGCAGACCAGCACAGCTTAGAAGTGGTGCAGCATCTTCTCTGTGTGAGCTTGCCTTAGCATCCACAAGTGCACTAAAAAGCTGCCAGATCAGGGCTGATGTGACTAAAACGACTCATACAGATGTCTGGGGGGGGGGGAAGTGTTGGTTGTTTCTGTTTCATTACTGAGTTTACATAAACTCTGATAATATTTTTGCATTATAAAAATGCTTACCATCAGAAGCTATGATTGATTTACCTGTTGTTTCTTCAGTGATTTAGTGTTTTTGTGTCTGTGTGTCTTTTGTGTAATCAGACACAAACAGATTCCACTGGAAAAGAAGAAGCCATGGGGCTCTATTCTGTTACCCATGCTTCTTATTTATGAGGGCACTGAACGGCATCATCTGGAACTGTTGGTTGGGTGTCACCAATTTGTAGGTGATAACCCATGTCTATGTTTTGTTATCCAAGCTTCCACATATCTACATTCTGAACTGGTGCTTTAGGCTGCAGCCAGGTGGCTAAAGAGGAACAGGCAAAGGTGATGCTGGGCATCTCCCTATATAATAATTGTCATTTGGGGTGGCACTTTCCAGAACATTCTACATGCTCCCAAATCAGTTGGCTCAATGATCTGTCACTCAGAACATGTCCCTATCCACTGGCTGCATTGCTTGAGTCCTGCCCACAGAAGCAGCACCCGCGAAAATTTACCTCAGAAAATGGAGACTCTGCCGCTTTGTGCTGCGCCTGGCCCAGCCTGCCTCAGAAGACAGAGACTCTGGCCCTGCCGCTTCACGCTGCTGCTGTGCTTGGCCAGGCCCGGCCATGGCCTGCATTGAAGCCGGTGCCCACAGCTGCTGCCTGCCCCTGCCTGCCGCCCACTGCTCATTTGGGGAAGAGGAGTTGTGCTCGACCCACTCCACTCCACACCTGCTGCCGCTCCAGGTAACTCCCACCACCACCATGTCAAAATAAAAGCCTGACCCCGCTGGCTCCTGGTTCCGTTTCACCACGGCCTACCAGTGACCTGTCAGGAACCAGCACCTGGTGGGTGCATGGGATGGAGGGAGCCGGGTGGCCACCAGCAGGTCTGAGTGCCTGGGCGGCAAGGGAAGAGCTGAGTGGCTGGATGCATGCTGGGCACAGCCCAGATGTTGCACATGCCAGCCCTGGCAGCCCACAGGGAGGAGCTGCGCCTTGGGGGGGGGGACCTGCTACTCCATCTTTCTAGAGCTCGTTGTATTAGTTTTACAACAAGCCTTATTGCTAGTTATACAGAATACAGAAAAGGCAAAGGTGATGCTGGGCATTACAACTGGTTTCAGAGGAATTGGATACACTTATCTTGGATGGAGAGCAGTTAGCACTTGCAGAGTAAGTGAAGAGCTTGGAGGGTGCTCCCAAACAGCTGTATTGGTTGCCAGTTTGTTTCAAAGTCCAATTCAAGGTAGTGGTTATGACTTTTAAAGTCTTTCATGACACACATGTCCCCATGTGCCAACTTCTGCCTACTGGATGTTCTCCCATTTAAGGTGTCCTGACTAGGGATGTGCATTCAGTTTGGACAAACTGAAGAAAAATCTGAATAATGCCTAATGTAATATAGCTTTAAAAAGCAGATGCCTTCAGTAGCTGTTGCTAAACAATCACACAGTACTGCCAGCCTTCAATTCTTGTTGTCTACCAGGAAAAGGTGTGTGTGGGGGGTCAGGGCTGTTTGGCCTCTGAGAGAGTGCTGGCAGCAACCAACAGGTACTTCAGTACTTCACAACTTATATGACTCACCCTTGCCCAGCTGCTTGTTACTGTTCAACAGCAGTCACTCTGTGAAAACCACTGTGGAGTAATGGTTAAAATTTCAGGTTAGGACCTGAGAGATCTATGTGCAAACCACTACTTTGTCATGGATGCTCACTGGCTGACCTTGGGCCAGTTACACATTTTCAGCTTAATTTGCCTTACAAGTTTGTTGTTAGGATAACATGAAGGAGACAAGAAGGATGTAAGCTGTTTTGGGTTCCCATTGTGGAGAGAGATAGAGGGTGATTTCCCACAAGTGCTGCTCCACGCTCACTCCTCCCTTTTGCCCTGATGGGACGTGTCAATTTCACACAATCTGCTGCGTGGCCGCATTTTGCCTCACAGATTCATCTACTCAATCCTCAAAAAACAGGATTGAGTAGACGCAGGGAAAATCGCACGAAACTGCGGAGCAAAATGTGGTCCCGCAGCAGCTTGTGTGAAATTGACACGTACCATCGGGCCAAAGAGAAGAGTGAGCTTGGAGCAGCACTTGTGGGAAATCACCCAGAGTATAAATAAAGGTGGGGGCAGATAAAAGGTAGTTTGGATAGTGGGTGGGAAGGAAAGAGGGAAACAGGGAATTAGGAGGATATGGGAGCTGTCAGGAAGAAAGAAAGAGGAAATTGTGTGAAGAGGAGGATACAGGGGGAAATGAAATATTCCTGCAAGTCCTTGCAGATTCCCCACAATGCAACTGGGCCAGAATTTTCCTGGTGAGAAACTGCCAGGAGGAGTGAAAAACGGGAAGCTCCAGTTGGGGGAAGCAGATAAAAGTAAGTCGGCTGGTGCATAGGAAGGAGAGAAGGAAGAAGGAAATGGGAGGGTGTAAGGGGGCTGCTAGGGAAGGAAGAGGAAATATTGTAAGAGAAGGAAATGTGATGTATTCTACAAGTTCTTGTAGGTCCTTGCTTGCATGCATTTATATATTTATGTGCTGCCAATCCATATTCAAATTCAAATTTTATTGTACAGTCAAAGACCAGCATAGATAAAATACTACAAAAGAGTTAAAATTGATATTGGTAAGAAATAACACATATTAAAATAGACAACAATAAAAATAGTATTATAAATGGGTGATATTTACATAAACCCCAATATTGAAAGCAACTGGCAGATTTTATAGGCAGTTGCACACATTTTTGCAATGGAGGCTGTAGTTGTTGGATTTCCATCTTCTAGGAGTAACCTAATGTATCCCAAGCTTGTTCTTCCAGTTATTCTATTGATCAAAGGAGTGATGGTCTGGATACGAGCATCTTGATAGAAGGGACAACGTAGAAGAATGTGATCTACAGTCTCAATTTCTCCTTCATTGCTAGAGCAAAGCCTTTTCCCATAGGGGATTCTATTAAACCGCCCCTCTAAAGCAGTAGAGGGGAGTGCAGCATACCTTGCAAGTGTAAAGGCCCTCCTGTGACTATGCACCTCCAAGAGGGGCAGATAGGCAGCCGACTTGACTATATATCTTGTGTTCATAGGGGACAAGAAAGTAGGGACCCTGCCTAAATCAAGTTGGCATTCAGTGTCCAATATCTTTTGTTTTATGGCCTGTTGTGCCTGGTCAAGGCCCATGGTTAAAATCATGGAAGGTGAAAAGCCTAGGCTCCTAAGTTTGCAAATGACTGTCTTAAGCCATACAAATTGATGTTCATCCAAGAGGAGCAGTGGGGTCAAACCTTGCTGAAAATAGCTAATCTTAAACCAGTAATTTAGGGAGGCAAGGCACACCTTGGCTTCCACTCTGACAGTGCTGGTCTGCCAGTCCATATAATTATGGCCCAGATGGCTCACAACAAAAAAATCACACTATAATTAACACATCATATGCATACAACACTTACCAATAGCAGCTAACTCTCAAGTAAATGTATGTTGGTCTGCAATCATAATCACAAATAAGTCTTACTGGGAGCAAGTTAGTCACAAAAAGCTCATTCCATAGATTTCCGTGGAATTTAGTAATGATAGTTGGACTGGGACCCCAGGATATCCAGTTGCACACTAGAACCCCTGAATAAACAAATGTGTATGGATCAAGATGATTATTTTCAGATGAATAAAGTTTTACTCACTAAGCTTCAGAAAAGGTTTCCTAAAGACAGCCATGTTTATTCCAAAGTTACAAGAGAATAAGGCAGATGGACAACAATTTACCAATAATAATGATTTCAGATTATTTCCCCTATGGGTTAATGATGTGGGTATTTGCTTGAATTATTTTCTTTTTTCCCTGAACTTTCACCCACAATATTAAACTCTTACATCTCAAATTAATTAGTCAAAAAGCTGTTTCTTTATGTCAGATTTATTAATTAGTCAAAGAGCTGTTTCTTTGTGTCAGATTTCATTAAGAAAAGTCACCCAGTAGCTTACCTCATTTTATAGGCATTTTGGAAACCTGTATTCTGCAAAGTGTGTTGCTTTAATATAATTTTCCCCTCATGCAGTTGCTAAGCAACAAGAGTACAAAATATTTTCTGTTGACCACAAACAGGCATCTATGTGGTCACAGAAAGAAAAACACATTTTTCCATGTTGGGAGTACACAAATGTTTATTTTGGTTCAACTGGTCTTACAAATAGAAGCAATCATTTGAAAAAGGGATAAACTAATATTTTATTATCCTTTCGTTCCTTCTGCATAATTTTCTGTCTGTAAACATACCAGTGTGAACATTAATATGCTTACTGGATGTACAGAGGCTTTATAAATTAATGAATACTGATATGATTTGGTACAGGTTCATTGGCCTTTCCATAGATTTAATATATTGATTTTTATTTTATTTTTATTTTTTGAGGAGAAGAGTAGGAAAAACTGGGGGGGGGGGTTAAATGCCATCATCAGGAGGGTTTGATATGAAGTATACAAGCTATGCTGTTTTAACTGTCTTTGCCTATATGTTGCACAAATGGAAATCTTTATAAAATATACTGAAATTGTAAGAAGGATGCAGAGCCTTAGGGATGGGTTGGAATACATGGACTGAAGACACAGTGTGGCTGCATAATCTGTTGTCAAGAGAACTATTTCCTTCCTATGCATTACTGAGAGAATTTTCAGTGACATCTCTATCTCATTATGTCTGGCTACAACTGTGTATAGCAAAAAGTACTTGACAGACTGCCTCTACCTTTTGGATTCTTCCCTGCAGAACGACAGCTATGACACAATTCTGGTGACTTTATCTGAAGGAAGTATAGGTAACAGTTGACTAGTAATAGTAATGATAATGATGATGATGCATAAGCATGCCTAGGTTCAAATCAGACATAAAATGACCCCAAGACTTGGAATTCGATGCCAGAGGATGTAATGATGGCTACAGGCTTAGGCAGCTTTAAATGGGGATTAGACAGATTCATTACAGCTACTAGCTATGGTGACTAAAGAGATCCTCCATGTTCAAAGGCTGTGGTGGAACAGGTCTATTCTGGACTGCAGACCTTATTCCACCCTGCCCTCCAAAGTTTTCCCAGCACCTGGAGAGGCTTCGGTGGGGAGGACGGGGTATAAATCCAATAAATAAATAAATAACCTGCTGCCGCCACTTGACCTTTGTAAGGAATTGCCCTCTGGTAGGGTCAGGACCACAGTTCCCTCTAAGCTGTGCTAGGGGGTGCTGGGGCACAAAAGTTTAACAGGCAGCTCAGGGGTTGAGAACTTCTGCTCAGAAAAAAAATTGTATGGGGGAACCTCCTTCTGGGACTCATAGAATTGGACCCCCTGGTCCAATCTATTTGAAACTTGAGGAGGTTTTTGAGGAGAGGTTTCTGAGGCAAAGCACCAGTAGCTATGCTGCAAATTTGGTGCCTCTACCTCATAAAACAGACCCCCGGATTGATTCTGCATTATAGCCTATGGGGCCTATGGACTATAATGGTCCTCATAGGCTACAATGGAGCTGGGGAGGGACATGATTTTTCCCCACACCCCTATTATGCTTTTCAGTATGACTTGTAAGCTGTCTTGAGTCACAGGGAAAAGTGAGATATAAATATTTGAATAAATAAGTAGTTTGGGCAGGTTGATAACATTTAAGCAACTTCCTGTTTGTTAGGTTAGGCAGGGTTCTCTCAATGATTGTTCCAATATAGTAGGAGGGGGAGGTAGGTAGACCTGTTCTCTGGAGGCCAGGTCTTCCAATATAGTGGACTGAGGTGGGTAGACCTATTAGCTGGAGGCCAGGTCTACTAATATAGAGGACTGGGGTGGGTAGACATGTTCTCTGGAGACTAGGTCTACCAATATAGTGGGGGAAAGGGGAGGGTAGACCTATTATACAGAGGACAGGTCTGCCAATATAATGGAAAGGGGTGGGTAAAATTTGACTTGATTCTGTTTTCTCTCACAATGTTTAAATTATTCATAAAATGTAGTTTAGATATAATTTAAAAGAATCTATTCTGAAATTTTTACAAGGTTATGGAAGTAATCTTCTAAAAAATTAATTTACACTATAGTCAAATGTATACGTACTCATAACTGTAATGCACCTAGCTCTTTTTGTTCATGAGGTAGGATTTCTGTTCATAACACTGTGGAGCTTAGAGGGAACTCGTGGGCACTCCATGAAACTGCAGAGCGGTCGGGTTAGAACGGATAAAAGGAAGTACTTCTTCACCCAAAGAGTGATTAAAACATGGAATTCACTGCCACAGGAAGTGGTGGGTGCTACAAGCATGGACGGCTTCAAAAGGGAATTAGATAAGCATATGGAGCAGAGGTCCATCAGTGGCTATTAGCCACAAGGTATAGCTAGGGGCTCTGGGGCAAGTGATGCTCTGTCTTCTTGGTGCTTGGGGGGGGTCAACAGTGGGAGGGCTTCTAATGTCCTGGCCCCACTGCTGGACCTCCTGATGGCACTGGTATTTCTGGCCACTGTGTGACACAGAGTGTTGGACTGGATGGGCCTTTGGCCTGATCCAACATTGGCGTCTCTTATGTTCTTATGTTCTTATGAACATTGAAATCTGAGGCCTTGCCTCTATGTCTCCTGCTGCCCAGTACCTGGTCATCATGGGGACAGTTTACTGCCTTATGCCCCCCGAGGAATAGCCACTTGCCAACTGACTGCCTTCTCCCTGGTGCTCCTTTTAAAATAGCATGTCCAAGACAGTGGAGGTCTATGTGGTATAGAGAACCACTACCAGCATCAAAAGTTATAAAATATTTATTTAAAAGAAAATGTTCATAAACACACTTTTAGCACAGCACCAGATTGAGCAAGGGATTCAAATGCAATGGATAAAACACAGTTCCTCTGTCCCTCTCTCTATACATACCCTATCAGATGTTAAAATATAAAACAATCTCCTTAGTTTAGGAAGTTACAGTTCTCTACAGAGATTCATTTACCTTGAAGCTTCCTTCAGCTCTCCAGGCCACCAAATGACTAATTGCTGCCTCCTCCAGACCTCAGTTAAGAGTTCTGTCTGCTCAGTGCAAGACATCTTCCTCCTAGCTCCCCTGAGTTTTATCACCTCTCTTTTTCCCACCCACTGACCAGGTCAGGCCAGGCCACAGAAGTTTTTCCTAAAGTTTCCAGAAGTTTCCTTCCTGAAGTCTCTGTAGTATTTAATTCCACCAAATCTCTTTTCCCTGCTTGGGGAAGGGGGAGACCTTGACCCATCCATTATCTCTCCTGCTAGATCTATTAGCATTTTTATGAAGGTAGACTGAGGTGCATCTGGAAAGCAATTGAATTGACCTCCCCCTTTCCTGTCTGCTCCCAGCCCAGAGAAAAATAAACCTTTTAAAACTCAGAGTGAAGGTTTTGCTCATTTCAAACTTCCAAAGAAAAAATGCATTTCTTCACAGAGGCAGCAAACCTCTGAATACCAGAGTCAGGAGGCAACATCAAAGGAAGGCCTTGGCCTCTATGCCCTGTTGTAGGACCACCAGGCTAGCCACTGTATGAGACAGGATGATGGACTAGATGGACCACTGGTCTGATCCAGCATGGCTCTTCTTAGGTTTTCCAGATGGGCATGCAATCCTGGCCTATCTCAACAAATGTTGTCTTTATGTTCTGCCCCTTTAAAGGGATATTATTTATTAGGTGATGCTATCTGCCTTAGTGCCATAAAAGGCTTCAGCTCCCCATTTTCACATGTTAAGCATCTATTAAAGGGGCAGAACATTTTCTTGCAGGCAGGGCCGGCTCACCCACTAGGCGAACTAGACTTTCGCCTAGAGCACTGGGCCATCATAGGGGCGCTGGGCTGGGGAAGCCAAGCGGCTGCCGGAGGCCCCTCTGCCTAGCAACCGGTGCAGGTATTTTTCCTATTGGATAGCTCTTCCCCCTCTGCCAGTCTTCGCTCTAGGTCTTCACACCCATCTGAGCTACCGCCTCACCTCTCCTCCCTGCTCCTCCTTCCGCTGCCGGAGGGAGATGAAGTGCAGTGCCTGCCTCGGGGTTCCAATGAGCTCCCTCAAGTGGTGCCTTTTGCTCCTGGGGGCAATCCTCTTCCTGCTGTTGGGGCGCAGTGCCGGTGAGTGAGTGCCTCCGGCGGCTAAGACCCCCCCTCCTTGTGTGCAGGAGCAGAATTTGTACCGAGATCCCTGCTTCTGCGTGTGTGCGTGTCTGTGGGGGATTCCCTTGGCATGCAAAAAAGGGGGCTGTTGCCGATTTGGGGATTCCCCCCCGTCAAAGTCCTTTACTGGTCCCCGTGGTTTGGAAGCGCCTCGGAGCAAGCTCTGCTCCCCTTCTCTACCTTGGTGCCCGCATGCCAACGGAGATGGGGTTTCAGGCCAGTGGCATCCCCTGTTGCAGCCAGCCAGGAGAAGTTGGTTCTTGGCCCCTTCCCACTGCAGAAGCCAGTTTGGTCCCAGAAAGCGTCTGCTATTGTCTTCACCAATGCTCCCTGTAAGCTGTGGAGTCTTGTGAGCAAAAATTCTCTCTTTGTGCAAAAATTTTCCTCACTCCCCCCACCTGGATGGGGCGGCAGCTGGGCAATGCCCCGGGGAGGGATGTGCCAGAATGTTGCCACCCCCTTCCTCCTGGGAGCAGCTGGCAGCTCCACATGCCCCCCCCCCGCTGGGCTTTGCTCCCCCTGCCTGAACTCCCGCCGGCACAGGCGGCCCCATGGGCAGGCCAGTAAGCAAAGCCCTGCCTGGAGGTTGGCAACGCTGTAATTGGGGGGGTGCACGGGGGGGCAGAAGGTAGCCTCGCCTAGGGTACAAAAAAACCTGGAGCCAGCCCTGCTTGCAGGCCTGTTAGCAAACCTACTCTTTCTCCAACCGCCCCCACAGAGGTGTGTCTGGTAACAAAGCCTGCATTATGGTAAGTACAGTGCTGGTGTACAGGCCTTCTACCAACCTTTAAGGTGAATTAGTGAAAACATATCATTGGCCCATGGGGGTGTGTGCAAATTGGAACAAGTTAAAGAATTTTCTTATCTTGTAATTTTATTCCCTTCTGGCGTCACATCAAAAAGATGTGAGAAACAAAATTAAACTCTATAGTGAGGGTATTCTGAGTTTCTTTCGGAGAAGGGGAAGGAGATAGGTACTAAAGGCTATTGAAATTTTTAATCTAAAGGTAATCCCTATTATTTTATTTGGGGTGTCAATAAGAACAAAGGTAGTCATGGAATATATTGATTTTCCATATTCCACATTCTGTTGCTTGTGTGGCTTTGCATATTGAATTTGGTCAGCCATCATTGGAAGCTAGGGCATGGGTTCTTGCATTTAATCTGCACTTAAACCTACTTTTTGTGTTAATGGCTACCCAGACTTAAATAGCAGAGGAAAGAAGGAAAGCGAAAGGCAAAGGCGAAAAGGAAAGATTTACCCAACGGAATGCAGATTTCCAGAGAACAGCAAGGAGAGATAAGGAGGCCTTCCTGAATGAGCAGTGCAAAGTAATAGAGGAAAACAATAGAATGGGAAGGACTAGAGATCTCTTCAAGAAAATTGGAGAAATCAAGGGAGTGTTCCATGCAAAGCTGGCCATGATAAAGGACAAAAACGGTAGGGACCTAACAGAAGCAGAAGAGATTAGGAAAAGATGGCAAGAATACACAGAAGAACTATACAAGAAAGACCTCGATGTCCTTGACAACCACGACGGTATAATCACTGACCTCGAGCCAGACATCCTGGAATGTGAAGTTAAATGGGCCTTAGAAAGCATTACTAACAAAAAAGCTAGTGGAGGTGATGGTATTCCAGCTGAGCTATTCAAAGTCTTAGAAGATGATGCTGTTAAAGTGCTGCACGCAATTTGCCAGCAAATTTGGAAAACGCAACAGTGGCCACAGGATTGGAAAAGGTCAGTATACATTCCAATCCCAAAGAAGGGCAATGCCAAGGAATGCTCAAACTATCGCACAATTGCACTCATATCACACGCTAGCAAGGTCATGCTCTAGATCCTACAAGCAAGGCTTCAACAGTACGTGGATAGAGAACTGCCAGAAGTACAAGCTGGGTTTCGAAGAGGTAGAGGAACTAGAGATCAAATTGCCAACATTCGCTGGATTATGGAGAAAGCAAGAGAGTACCAGAAAAACATCTACTTCTGCTTCATTGACTATGCTAAAGCCTTTGACTGTGTGGATCACAACAAACTATGGCAGGTCCTTAAAGAGATGGGAGTACCAGACCACCTCACATGTCTCTTGAGAAACCTGTATAAGGGCCAAGAAGCGACAGTTAGAACCGGATATGGAACAACTGATTGGTTTCGCATAGGAAAAGGAGTACGACAAGGATGTATATTGTCGCCTTGCTTATTTAATATATATGCAGAGTACATCATGCGAAATGCTGGCCTGGATGAATCACAAGCGGGAATTAAGATTGCTGGGGAAAAGATCAACAACCTCAGATATGCAGATGATACCACTCTAATGGCTGAAAGTGAAAAGGATCTAAAGAGCCTCTTGCTCAGAGTAAAAGAGGAGAGCGCAAAAGTGGGCTTGAAGCTCAACATCAAAAAAACTAAGATCATGGCATCCGGCCCCATCACTCCTTGGCAAATAGAAGGGGAAGTCGTGGAAGTAGTGACAGACTTCACGTTCCTGGGATCCCAGATCACCGCAGACTGTGACAGCAGTCATGAAATTAAAAGATGCCTGCTCCTTGGGAGGAAAGCGATGGCGAACCTAAACAGCATGATAAAAAGTAGAGACATCACCCTGCCAACAAAAGTCCGCATGGTCAAAGCAATGGTATTCCCAGTAGTCATGTATGGCTGCGAGAGTTGGACTATAAGGAAGGCCGAGCGCCGAAGAATAGATTCTTTTGAACTATGGTGCTGGAGAAGACTCTTGAGAGTCCCTTGGACTGCAAGAAGAACAAATCAGTCAATCCTAAAAGAAATCAACCCTGACTGTTCCCTGGAAGGCCAGATAATGAAACTGAAGCTCAAATACTTTGGCCACCAAATGAGAAGGGAGCACTCACTGGAGAAGACCCTGATGCTGGGAAAGATTGAAGGTCAAAGAAGACGGGGACGGCAAAGGATGAGATGGTTAGACAGTGTCATCGATGCAACGAACATGAAGTTGAGCAAACTTCAGAGGACGGCAGAAGACCGGAAGGCCTGGAGAGAGCTCGATGGGGTCGCAAAGAGTCGGACTCGACTGTGCGACTGAACAACAACAACTTATAAATCATCATGGTTTAGGATTATGGACAATAAATTTTTGGCCATTGATTTTACCATGGAATCTATTAAGAAATGGGGCTTGTTGAATCAATAATTTTAATTAAAAATGCAATTAGGCAGATTGATCATAATAGTCTTATTTTTTGTTCAATTGGTTTGTTCTTCACGGTCATTTGGAATACTTCCCCCTGATTCTCTTCCTTCCTGTTTTTATCATCAGACCTCGCCTGGTCTTCAAGACTTCAAACCTCACCTGGTCTTCTCAGGGACTTTACTTTTGCTAGAATTCAACAATGGTTGAGAGCCTTATTTATTTATTTATTTATTTATTTATTTATTTATCAACCAGTCCCTGGAAACAAGGACCTATCCGGAGGGCCTTAAGGAGGCCGTGATTACACCACTTTTGAAAAACCAACTCAGAATCCTTCTGATCCTACCAATTACCTCCTGCTTTCAAATCTGTCATTCCTGGGCAAGGTAATTGAGAAAGTGGTGGCTAAACAGCTCCAGGGGTACCTGAATGAGACATTGGCACTGGATCTATTCTAGTCCAGCTTCTGCCCTGGCCATGGGATGGAAATAGTGTTGGTCGCCTTGGCAGACGATCTCCGCAGACAGCTGGATCGACGTGGGTCAGTGCTGCTACTCTTATTAGATCTTATGGAAGCATTTGACATGGTCGATTATGACCTTCTGACCCACCGCCTTGCTGATGTAGGAGTTTTCGGGGTAGCCCTTCAATGACTTACCTCATTTTTCCATGGTTGGGGACAGAGGGTGGTGCTTGGGGAGAAAATATCCTCTAGATACCCCTTGGAGTGTGGTGTCCCTCAGGGGGTGCTCCTTTCCCTGTTGTTGTTTAACATATATATGTGCCCCTTCACCCAGCTGTCTTGGAGTTTTGGGCTTGGTGTCACCAATATGCACATGACACCCAACTGTATCTGCATTTGGACAGCCACCCAGATGCTGCCCCAAAAAATCTGGCTATGGGTTTGGAGGCTGTTGTGGGATGGTTAAAAAAGAGCAGACTGAAACTGAATCCAACAAAGACAGAGATTCTGTGGCTGGGGGGAGGGGCCTCAGGGCTTGGGGTCAGCTTACTGGCTCTTGGCAGGGCAACATTAACACTGGCACAGTCCATCAAGAGCCTGGGTGTGATCCTGGATATCTCCCTTAATATGGAAGCCCAGGTCACACATATAGCCAGGCTGACATTTTTCCATCTACACCAAGCCCGGCAGCTGGCCCCTTTTCTGTCGTGCTCTGACCTGGCCACAATAATCCATGCAGGCTAGACTACTGTAACTTGCTCTACACTGGCCTGCCCTTGAGACTGACCCAGAAGCTCCAACTGATCCAGAATGCAACGGAATGCAACAGCGCATGTCCTAAGGGGAACACCACAGACTGTGCATATTTGACCTGTGCTGTGCCAGCTGCACTGGCTTCCAGTGGAGCACTGAGTCAAGTTCAAGGTTCTGGTTCTGACCTTTAAAGCCTTGAGTGGTCTGGGACCATCATATCTGCAGGACTGTCTCCTCCATTACACCCCCATGAGAGCATTACATTCTACACAGAACAATTTGCTTGTGGTCCCCAGCTGTAGAGAGATCTGACTGTCCTGACCCCAACCTGGTGGAACTCTCTGCCAAATGACATTAGGGCCCTGCAGGATTTTATGCAATTCCTCAATGGGCCCCATATTTCCTCATGACCAACCTTCACCAGCCATGAGGGGCACGGGTCAAGGGGGCACGTGGTTGATCTGACAGCACCCAGGATCCTGTCAACATCAGCAGAGAAGAGCAGGCTGAAGGTGTCAAAAACAGAATCCAAAGATGGCCAAGGGACCTCCAGTTCACTTACTGTATCAATATTATCAGACAAGTCCTGGCAGAGCTACAAGACTTCATCCACAAAGAAGCTCGCAAATGCCTCACAGCCAATTGCCGAATGCCTATTCTTTTCATTTCTTTTTTTCAGGGATGTCAAAGACTGAATCATCCTAAATAATTGTGCCAGGCATGAGCTAGCAGAGAAGAACTCTTTGCAGCCTTTAGCACCACCTCATAGGCTTTCATAAATGTCCTATAGGGTGCTCTTGCAGTTTTGTCACAATCCCATCACCAAACTCACTCAAGTAATCTGAGTTCTCATTTCATCCCCCTTAGTCCAGAAGTGAACCAGGGGGGTGATCTGCCACAGGATCTCAGAGGACGTCAGGGAGCAACCTCATCAATGGCTTCAGAGAGACAGGAATTCCAGTTCTCTACCAGCTCATCTAATGAGGCTCTGGAAGGCATCGGATCCCACAGAGCATTCTGGAACCCAAGGGGATCCATGAGTCTCGGGGGGGGGGTGCCTAGATGCTTAGCCAGGCCTTCAGAACCAAGTGGTCAGACCATGGTACTTCATCCTATTTCCACCCCAAAGATCAAATCCAGTGGGTGGCCTCTTAATGTGTGGGGCATGTCACAAACTAGGAGAGCCCTAGTGCTGCCATGAAAGACACAAGGTCCAAGGCCCTGAGTATTTATTTTTTTTATTTGATTTATATACCACCCTCCCCAAACGGGCTCAGGGCAGTGTACAACAATTAAAATAATACAATTAAAACAGTGTTAAAATAACAATTTGCACAGCGTTAAAATAACAATTTGAGATACCATGTAAAAATAGAGAGATCAGATCTTAAATCAAACTCGGTTTCTAATCAGATGTCTAATCAGATCCAGGCCACTGATGGATGATTGACCAGAAGCTGGGAGGAAGGAGATGTCCGCTGCCTTAACCAAATGCCCAGTGGAAGAGCTTCATCTTGTAGGCCCTGTGGAACTGCAATAAGTCCCGCAGGGCCTTGATCTCATGGGGGAGCTCATCCCACCAGGTGGGGGACAGGGCTGAAAAAACCCTGGCCCTGGTGGAGACTAATTGGACATCCCTGGGGCCAGGGACCACCAAGAGATGTTGATTTGTGGACCTCAGCGCCCTCTGGGGCTCATATGGGGAGAGGCAGTCTCATAGGTATGCTGGCACCTGACCATATAGGGCTTTAAAGGTAAGCACCAGCACCTTGAAATGGATCCAGAATTCAATAGGCAGCCAGTGCAGTTCACGCAGCACTGGGTGGATATGAGCCCACACCATCAACACCTGTGCTGCCGCATTCTGCACTAGCTGCAACTTCCGGAGCAGAGTCAAGGGCAGCCCCATGTAAAGAGTTACAATCATCCAGTCTGGAAGTGACCATTGCATGGGTCTCTGTAGGAAGGTCTCGGGGAGTGAGATATGGGGCTAACTGCCTGATCTGACTCAGATAGAAAAAGGCAGACCTGGCAGTGGAAGTGACCTAGATCTCCATGGAAAGGGAGGCATCCAGGATCACCCCCAGGCTCTTCACTCCTGATGTAGGCACCAGTGGAGCACCATTGAAGGTTGGGAGCCTGATCCCCTGACCCAATCCCCTGCAACTCAGGTACAGAACCTCTGACTTAGATGGATTTAGCTTCAGTCAGCTCTGTTGTAACCATCCAGCCACAGCCTGTAATGCCTCATCCAGATGTCCTGGAGCCATGTCCGGGTGGCCGTCCATCAGTAGAGCTGGGTGTCATCTGCATACTGGTGACAACCCAGCCCATATCTCTGGATAATCTGGGTGAGGGGGTGCATATATATATTAAACAGCATGGGAGAGAGAAGCACTCCCTGCAGGACACCACATTCCAGTGGATGCTGCTGGGATAACTCCCCCCTAAGTGCCACCCTCTGTCCCTGACCCTGGAGAAAGGAGGCCAGCCACTGCAAGGCAAGCCCCCATATCCCAGAGTCAGCGAGGTGGTGGGTTAACATCTCATGGTCAACCATATCGAACGCTGCTGACAGGTCAAGAAGAATCAGCAGCACTGATCCTCCTCAGTCCAGGTGTCCCCGGAGATCATCCACCAGGGTGACCAGGACCATTTCTGTCCCAGGTGTGGGGCAAAAGCCAGACTGGAAGGACCTTAGCCTCATCCAGGAAAACCTGAAGTTGTGTTGCCACTGTAGGGCTGCCAAGTGGTGGCGAGGGGCAGGTAAACCCCCACTTTGGAGGCCCGATTTCCTCCGTCGTGGAATTGGGCCCCGGGGGGAACTCCGCCCCCTGAAGCGCAGAGGTGACGCAACCACGTTGCTCATGTTGGGGGCGTGGCCCTGATCGTCGGAGGGAAAACCCCTCCGACAATTGGGGCCATGCCCCCAACGTGAGCGACATAGTGCGTCACTTCCTGTGACATGCTGGCGGCACGTGCACGCATTGCCAGAGAGCTCCCGGAGCCCGGCGAGGCTCCCCCGCCACCAAGGTAAGTAAACTTGGCAACCCTATGCCACATCCCTCTCTACCACCTTACCCAGGAAAGGTAGATTGGATACTGGAAACATAGGAAAGGAAAGGAGGTGACAGCTACATCAACATGGATGCTGAAGTCCCCAGGAACTAATAGTCTCGGGTACCTCAAGGCCCAGTCAGCTACCACCTCCAAAAGGCCTGGCAGGCTGTCTGCCGGCATGCAAGGTGGATGGTACACCATGCAGATTGCCAAGCTTTCCTCAGCATCCCACATGAGGCCTACACAATCAATGTTGGTGATCTTTGGGGTAGGGAGTGGTCTGAAGGAGTAACCCTCCTGGATAAGCAGAGCTACCCCCCACCCCCTAGGTTTGTGACTGATGGAGGACCAAGTAACCTGAGGGGATCAGTTCTTGCAAGGCAACAGTTTCACCCTCCTTAACCCAGGTCTCAGTCATGCAAGACAGATCCACCTTTTGTGCTGCAATAAAATCTTGAAGCACACCAATCTTATTGTTGATGGATCTAGCATTGCACAGCATAAGTGACAAAGGGGGGTTCCAATTCCTAGCCTTTACATCCATGTTTCTCAGGATGGGATGAAGGTTGGAAAGGGAGCATAACTCTTTCCATTTCTAGACCTTCTCCCACTGCCATGCCTCCCTCTACCCCCAATAACTGGGATCCCCAGCCCAAGGCCAACACCCATCATGATATTATTAGACTCCATGTTATTAGACTGCATCTTCCCTACTCTGACAGAATTTGCTCTTGTTCCCTTGGTAGAATAGATACAATTTCTCATATTCTATTGGAATGTCCTTTATACTCCAACCTAAGATGTCATTTTATTTTACCGTGGCTAGTGAATTTTTACAATTCTAATCTAAGTAGGGTGGTCCCCTTCCTACTCTCAAATCAAAATCCTAATATCGCTTTGGATGTTGCAAAAATGTTTTATTGATTTTGTCTTTTGGGAAATAAATAGAGATTACAAATGAAATTTCAGATTGTTATACTGCTCAAGGCATTGAGCCATAGAACTTTTATTGGACAAAGGAAAGGAAAAGTGAATTAGCTACCCAGCTTTTTGTTTGTTCTTGTCAGAATGCAAAGAAAAGTGGCTCTAGAACCTTTTCACCTTAGGAATGTTATGGATGTACAGGCATAAAGAATGTTACAAAAGTAAAACAAGCAACCATTTATAGGGTGTTTTTTTAAAAAAATCCAAAAATCACATGAGGTAGAAAATAAAAACAGAGATCTGTGACTCTTTCCTGTTGGGGTAGTTTTTGTGCCCCATGAGTTTATTATCCAGGGTACAGTGCTCTGGAGAGATACAGCCCTTCATGATGATCTGAAAGCCCTTCCTGACAACATACAGAACATTTACTTTACCACACAGAGATATGTTTGTGGGGCAGAAAAATATCCAAGGTATGAAATCTAAGACATTTAATTGTAAATGTTTTACTTTAAAATTTGTGCAACTTTATGTTAGTTGTCTAATATCCTACACTCAAAACATGATTTTTGTTGTTTCATGTTTTTAAAAAATATAACTTAGTAAAGGAACCATATTAATGTGAGTTAGTCCATGTGTAAAAGGAGAAGAGTGAATCTATGCAAAAGATCTATTCTGCCTCATGTTGAAGTATATTTTCAGTCTCTGGATGTTTTATTACTGTGAAACAATGATTTCTGACACCACACACAAAAATGGGTGTTTTTAAACTAGATTCATAGGAATTTGATTTGGGATAGCAATATACCCCAAATACAATATAAATTTTTGTAAAGGTTGGTTTGTGGGTTAAATTAAGATGTCTGCATTCATACATCTCAAGAAACCATAGTTAAAATTACTGTGTTTAAGAAATCAATCTCAAACCATAGCTTTAATTCCTGATTTGATGTATCCCAAATAACCATAGCAACTGACCTCCACTAGTGATGAGTATAAGCAAGGGAAGGGATTCTCTAGTGGATATTTGAAGTATGAATTTGAATATGATTCAATAAAATTATTTTAAAAGACATTCTGATGCCATAGATTGTAACCTACCATTCCACTCAAGTATCAGTCATGCATTCCTCTGATGCAAGGTGCTTTCATCTGATACAAAAGGCTTTTTCATTAAAGGAAGTTACTTTGCCCTGGATAAATGCACCCTCCCCATTTGCTGAACAGAGTGGTAGAATACAACCCAGTATTATTAAAGTGGTTTGAAAGATGGTTATCTCTGGAACTGGCTTCTCATAGAAAAGTGCCACAATTAATTCTCTTGGGTGAAAATTCTATCCATTTGTAATATTACTGAGAAATCAGTCCTGCTCAATTCACTGAAGGGAGTTTGCATAGGATTATGGCCATAAGTTATTCAAAGGTGAAGTGCCCTGGTCTAAATTGGGCTACCTGTTCAAATATGTACCCATATATTCCATGAAAGAGGGTTTTCCTGGTCTTTTGAATAGCAGGAACTCTAGAGCACAGGGTTCTTCTGAGCTGCTTTACCTTCCACCCAAACTACTAAAAACAAATCTCCCAGTTGTTAGTTCTGTAGTTTATTTTCTGCTTCGAAGACTAATGCCAGAAATACTTGAATAAAGTTTTATTATTCTATAATGATGATGATGATGATGTCACAGATATTTGACTGGTAGATGGTGTTCTACAACTCAAGATCTAGCAAAGTTCTTGGGAATAGTAGATGTCTCTTTGCAAGATTCTTGTTGTTCCAAGCTGCACTGTCTTCTGGAGCTGAGCTGGTATTATTTGCTCAATGCCCAGAATGTCCAGGTGTTTCTTGAGACTTCTAGTCATTGCAACAAAGGCCTCCAATGACAATTCACACAATGGTAACCTTCTTCGCCGAGAAGCTCTCTAACTCTATTCATAGGTCTTGTTATTTTGTGATCTTCTCCTGTTCTTTCTTTTTTATTCTGCTGTCTCCGGGGATTGCAATGAATTCGAGGAACAACTATCCCGTAGGCACCCACTGGACTGTAGAGTGCCCCAAGGGGCAGTGTTGTCCCCAATGCTTTTTAACATCTATATGCGTCCCCTTGCCCAGATTGCCTGGAGGCATGGGCTGGGATGTCACCAATATGTGGATGACACCCAGGTCTATCTGATGTTGGGCTGCCAGTCTGACTCCAAACCAGTAGATCTGAACCAGGCATTACAAGCCATGGCTGGTTGGCTTGGCTGAGCCAGCTGAAACTGAATCCAATGAAGACGGAGGTCCTGTGCCTGAACCGGGGCGGTCCAAGGATAGGGATCCAGCTTCCGACCAATGGGGCTCCTTTGGTGCCAGTGCTGGAGGTTAGAAGTCTGGGAGTGCTCCTAGACGCCTCCTTAACAATGGAGCAGACACTGCCAAATCAGCCTTTTATCATCTTCGGCTGATTAGGCAGTTGGTTCCCTTCCTCAAACTCAATGACTTGGCAACAGTGATCCACGCGATGTTCACCTTGAGATTAGACTACTGCAATGCTCTCTACATGGGGCTACCCTTGTCTCAAATCCGGAAGCTGCAGCTGGTGCAAAATGCCGTTGCCAGGCTATTGATGGGACTCCCTGTTCAGGAGCACATCCAGCCTGTGCTAAAGGCACTGCACTGGCTGCCAATAGCATACCAGATTCAATGTGCTGGTTCTGACCTTTAAAGCCCCATATGGCCAGGGTCCTACATACCTGAGGGACCACCTTTTCCCACATATACCCCAGAGAGCACTGCTACCAGGGGCCCAGAATTGACTGGCTCTCCTGGGTCCAAAGGACGCCAGGCTGGTAGTAACAAGGGCTAGGGCTTTCTTGGTGGCAGCTCCTTTCTGATGGAATGAGCTCCCAGAGGAGATCAGGGCCCTGTGGGATCTTTTGCAGTTCTGCAGGGCCTGTAAAACGGAGCTCTTCCACCAGGCTTTTGGAGCTGCCACTACTGATACGAACTGACAGCTGTGACTAGAGAGCCCTGTCCTTGTGGAATTCCAACAACACCCTGAGCCAACTGCAAGAAGAAGAACTAAAGAAGATTGAAGAACTGACTGTAAGATGAGAGAACTGAGTAACAGCAGCCATCATGAAATTAATGCCACTAGCACTTTATTGTGATTTAAAAGGTTTAGAACTGTTTTAATCTAATTTATATATTATGTTTTACTGTAGTTATGTTTTGATGAGTGTAAACTGCCCTGAGCCGGCCTAGACTGGGAGGGCAGGGTACAAATACAATAATTAAATAAATAAATAATCTTGTGAGTTTTACAGTCTATTGCTTCTAATTCTGCTTGTTTCCAATCAATAATACCAGCTATGTATCTTAGAACTTGGGCATGCCTGTATGTTAATTGCCTTTACTATGTTGCCTCCACTTAATTTTGTTAGCAATATCTTTTTAGCTCTTTGGGTGTATCTTTCTTAACAAGGTATGTTTGATGTCAAAATTCCAAGATATTTGTAGTTTTCTTGAACACCCAGACCATTTCTGTATGTAGTACTTGCCTCTCATTCTTGGTGAGTCAAAGAGTGTCAGATCAGATTCACTGATTACACAGTAGGGGGAATTCCCATGGCAAGGGATGATGTTTGTGGCTGGGCAGGAGTGGTGGGTATGGGGAAAAGGGAGCAGTTGTGATGCAGATTATGATAATGTGGAGTTTAAGTGTGATGTGAATTCCATACTTGAAACTGCAAGTTCAGGAGTACAGCAACAAAAACTTCTGGCCAGAACCATATATTTTCAAGTCATCCATATACAATAAGTGTGAAATCTTTGGGCCTGTCTTTGAAAGCTGGTATCCTAGACCTGTGCTGTTGAAAATGATGGTGAGTGTTATTAGGACAATGACAAAGAGCTGTGGTGATAGTGAGCGTCTTTGGACAATTCCTCATTTGATATTAATTGTGCCAATATCTTCTCCATTTGCAATCAATCTGGCATTCCACTTACGGCAATTTTGATAAATGTTATTACGGTTTTGCTGATGCCTCTAATTTCTAGCATTTTCAGGATCCATGTACAAAGGAGTGAATCAAATGCCTTCTTGTAATCAGTCCAAGCAACATTAAGGTTGGTTTTCTCCTTTTACAATTTTATGAGACCATTTTAGCAATCAGTAACTGATCTTTAGTGCCTCATGTTTTTCTTTTTGGAAAATTCCTCTTTGTTCATGTGGTAAAATTGAATTGAGCTATAGATGTTCTTGAATGGAATTAGCCACAATTCCTGTCAGGAGATGAAAAGTTGTTGGGAGGCAAGTTGCTTGGCACTGCTCCTTTTTCCTTTTTCTTCAGAATGCAGAATGCCCTGCCAGTTGTTATCCAGTCTTCTACTGCTTTGGAACAGAGTCCATCATTAAGCTGTTGTAGCAGTCATGGATTTGATAGATAGAGTGCCTGAAGAACTATGGACGGAGGTTCGTGACATTGTACAGGAGGCAGCAATCACCACCATCCCAAAGAAAAAGAAATGCAAGAAAGCAAAGTGGCTGTCTGATGAGGCTTTACAAATAGCAGAGGAAAGAAGGAAAGCGAAAGGCAAAGGCGAAAAGGAAAGATTTACCCAACTGAATGCAGATTTCCAGAAAACAGCAAGGAGAGATAAGGAGGCCTTTCTGAATGAACAGTGCAAAGTAATAGAGGAAAACAATAGAATGGGAAGGACTAGAGATCTCTTCAAGAAAATTGGAGAAATCAAGGGAGCATTCCATGCAAAGATAGCCATGATAAAGGACAAAAACGGTAGGGACCTAACAGAAGCAGAAGAGATTAGGAAAAGATGGCAAGAATACACAGAAGAACTATACAAGAAAGACCTCGATGTCCTTGACAACCACGACGGTATAATCACTGACCTCGAGCCAGACATCCTGGAATGTGAAGTTAAATGGGCATTAGAAAACATTACTAACAACAAAGCTAGTGGAGGTGATGGTATTCCAGCTGAGCTATTCAAAGTCTTAAAAGATGATGCTGTTAAAGTGCTGCACTCAATTTGCCAGCAAATTTGGAAAACGCAACAGTGGCCACAGGATTGGAAAAGGTCAGTATACATTCCAATCCCAAAGAAGGGCAATGCCAAGGAATGTTCAAACTAT